>NW_010178031.1:10628-22529 GCF_000695765.1 Mesitornis unicolor | reverse complement strand
AAGTATGAGAAATTCGGTGTTCTGTTGAGGGAGACACGGCAAAGGGTGTTTCATCGAGGGAAACTCAATTGCCTTTGAGAGCCCCTGCCCGGATAAGGGGAGCGCAGCCAGCCACCCATGCACCTTTCTCCTTGGTTTGATGTCTTCTGTGGTATTTGAACTACCATTTCCACTTCCACAAACACCCAATTAAAGAGAAAGACCTCGTTAGACAGAATTTGGCAGATCACTTCTCTTTTGCTTCCTCACCGCTTAGCACTGGTGTTAAGCTCCTGTGCAGCACAGAGGCATTTGTGGAAGGGTCGAACCTAGCTCAGCAATTGCTACCAGACAGGAAGGGTCTCCTTTTTTTGTATGCCCTTCACCTCCTTCTATTGCTGCTCAATAACCTGCTGCACAAGGATTTCTAAGCTGAGCAGCTTACACTAGATTACTTTTTTGGCTATCCTTGCTCCCAGCCTTTGAAAGGACACCTCGTCCTGCGGGCTGGAGTGAAGACCACGATCTCCTCATTTCTTCTCCATATGTTTTGTTTCCTCACAGACAGGCTGCTGAGGAAGCAGTTTCAGTTGGAGGTGGAAAGGAGGAGGTGGAAGAGAAGAGGTAAAAAGAAATTCCTGCTATCTGCTAAATTATCTACAGTTACCTGCGCTTGAGCCGGTCCCCTCAGCTCTCCCTTTCTGTTGTAAACCTCAGCAAAGTCTCCACAGCGCTTTGCTCCAGGAGCTCCAAAACAGGAGAAACAAACCCAACCAAACCCTCTGAGCCACATCAGCTTGATGAGACGAAAAATTAACTGCCTTGGCCCAGAATATTTACTTTTCACAGGTCTTACGGCAGTGGCTGCACATTGCAAGACCTCTTCTTTTAACCCAGGAATTCACAGCAGGTGCAGGACCACAGAGGATGCTTGCAAGAAAAAGGATGCAGGAAAAAGTCCCTCCACCTCTGCCTGTCCTGCCACCTCCAACTGAAGTCAAGGCAATCCTGCTAATTACTGCAGATATTAAAATATTTACAAGCGTAGAAGCCCCTCCAGGATTCCCTCAGCGAGCTTTAGCGGTACCCTGCATCCCAAAACTCAGAGGGCAGGCCAGCTTCAGGAGTATCATGTTTTTCCAGGCACAGAACTGAAAGTAACAGGAAAACAACCATCTCATTGTTTAGAGCATCCCCAAATATTGCCAGTAAAGATCTTTCCACAGTCTGCGGCTTTTAAGATTCTTTCCATCAGGCTGATTTATTTCATCAAAACAGCTCTGAGGCCACCAGCTGTTAAAGCACTTGTGGAAAGGGCCAACTCGATTCTCATTACTCACTGCAGGTTTCCCTTAATAGAATCAAACTGGTTAATAAGTGCTAATACCGGTAATACAGCACTCTGTACTCTGACCTAAATTCTCCTCCGGCTCCCAGGGGAGTGGACACGGGAGGAGCGCTGCGGTATTTCCTCCGGTGCACAGACAGGCAGGATTAACCCATACAAGCAACCCTCATCTGCTGGGTTTTGGGAGCATTTTGAGGTCTAGGCTCTGTCGTAGCGAGTATTGTTCAAAATCCCATCCAAAAACTCTGCTCTCCAACTGCTCGTGGTCCGTTTGTGCTCAGTCTTTGTCCCTGTTCTCCAGAATGACCTTTCTCTGCTGCATGAAACCAGTTTAAAAAGTCAAAGCTGGGGGCTTTTTTCTGGATAAAAAGATAAGAAGTGGCACAAACAGTTTTCCAGGCTTGGTAATTGCACAGCCAGTTTGAGTACACAATAAGAAAGCAAATATTACTGGGAAATTAAGGGGAGGGAGGGTGCCTTTTTGCCCTTTTTTTTTTTTTCCAGGAGAATATCCAGAAAAATCAAATTGGTGTAAACACTGCAAATGCCATTGCAATTTTGTCAGGTTCATTTGGCAGGTCAAGTTCAAATGAAATGGTTCATTTCGTTACTTTCGTTGCTGTGTAATCCAAGTTGGAGTTTTGGGTACACGAACCACGCATGCTTCCCCAGGATGCACGCAGGACTGCGACAAAAGCAGCTCACGGAATCGGGTGTAGGGCAGAGCAAGGTGGTTCAGGAAGGAGATTTGGGGTCAAATAAAGTAACTTTACTCCAGCTGGTCCCAGTCCTAGCAAAAACACATACTGTTGCCCAAGGAATTGGCCCTGAAATACTTCTCAAGTGGAAATGGGCATCATTAGGCTTCAGGGTTAACACTCAAGAGGGCTGAGCAGGGTTATGGGCTGGTGTGGTGGTGTAGGGCATTACCTCACTTCCTCCTGCAGCTCGCAGAGAGGAGGCGGCGCAGCGCTCCCAGTGCTGACCTCCCACACGGCTCAGCCCGCGCTCACCAGACAGGTTTTGGCAGGGAAAGGGAGGAAGGAAGGAATGTAGACTCCTCCAGCCACCAAGTTAATGGGTTTCAATGCGTAATTAGTGTCATTCTTGAAAACCCATGTCTTGTCACCACTCTAAATGTGTTTAGCTTCTGTTTCCTCATTATTTTGGGAACTTGTTTTTCCGCTAGATTAAGGAGATAATTTTTTTTTGCCCTCTCCCTCCGCCCCCAAAAAAATATTCTTCTCTCATGTGAGTGTTCATAGATGATTAAGAGATGATTGGAAAGCTTTTGGCCTGCTTTTTTGCATGTTAAACATTTGCCTGAGGAAGGACAAATACTCACTACAGAGCCTGGAAGTTTGACAAAATCCGATGTACTGAGCAGAGACCAACAAATCCCTTATTTGCATCCAGTCCTGGGTACCACAGTTCTGTAGCACTACTTATGCATAATGACCATGAAACTAAAGATTCATTTTCCTGTATTGGCAGTAGTAATTTGATGGGATTTAAGACTGCCCTGAAAAGCCCAGAGTCACACACCCCGAAGGAGCTAATTTAGGAAATTAGTCAGCACATGCTCTCATTATCAGTGTTGGGGAAAAACAGGCACCTCGAGAGGTAAAGTCAGCTTTGAGTTACTTGGTGGGGAGGATCTCTCTCCTCTCTCTACTTGCTCTACCCCTATCAGAGAAAACCCATTTCAGTTGATGGAGTCAGAAAAAAATAACATCTCTGCTGCTAACTGAAACATGATTTCTAACTTTTATGCTTTTTTTTAACACCACTGCACTGGTACATCGGGGCACACAGCCTCCTGCAGCCAAAGCAGTTTTCAAGGTTCCCAGGCAGAAGAACGTGCCATGGCAATGGGCTTTAGGTGCACCACGGCTGCCCCAGCTGGGAAAGCTAAAGAAATGCATTCAACTCCTCAAACACAGAGATCCAGAGCTACACATTTCTGCTTTCTTACCCTGTTTTGTTTTGATTTGATTTTTATTTGCGAGCCAGCACAATTGCAAAGTTCTGAGGAGGGATGCACTTTCTTTCTCCTGCCTCGAAACACACAGACTGACCTAGCAAATGCCACAGAAATAAACTCTGCTAAGAAAATGCAAGAATTGAACAGTTCAGCTTTCAAGCGTCAGATAATGGCAAACAGAAGGTTGAACTTTTCCCCTCGTGTGCATATGCATCATGATTCATTGCATACTCCTCTTATGCTATTCCTCAACTATTGCAGTATGCCATAATATGTCTCAAGAGGCAAACAGTAGTTTGCAGAGCTGCATACTTGTCTCCGAGCAGCAGGGCAAGGCTAAGTTCACAGCACCCCCTCTTTGCTACATCCCAAGCTTGCTGGCATCAGGGAGAAGCGAGAGCGGAGCTGCTCCCTAAAGGAAAATCCAGAAAAATCAAGTAGCAACTTGGGAACAGGGCAAGGAGCAGGCGATGCTGCAATGTAGCTCAGGCTGTGCTGAGCTCAAATGAGTACCATCAAAAGCCCTAGGTCAGGGAAATCAAGGTCTCTTAGTGCCCTCAGGGCCCTAAGCTGGTGCAAGGATGTCCCTGAGATGTGGCCACCAGCTTCAGGCTTTACAAGCCCTGGAGCCAGTCCCCGGGGTGCAGGCAAGGCTGGCTGTGTTACATCAGCTCAAGTGGCCTGCCCCATGGCTAAGCTGAAAGCTGCACCACGCATCATGCTGGGCAGGGTTTGGCCTTGTGAGTTGAGAAGAAGGGGTAGGTTAGAGTCCTGTGAGGAGCATACTGTCCTCAATGCACGGCTCAGAAAAAGCCTCACTAGAAAAGGGGAGCCTAAAGTCATGGCTTTGCATCCGCAGATCCACATCGCTGCTTCTCCCTGGCCAGTGTGGACCAGTGAAGCCTGGCAGACTGGTGTTGCAAATATCTCTGAAAAAGGTCCCCGAGCAGACTTCTGAAAGAAGGCCAACCACAACGTTGATAGCACTGAAGTCAGCGTGACCCTGCTCTCAGTCGAGCGCGCTGCCCGTGCACAGGACACACGCCTCCCCGTGCACATCGAATAATCAGCTATTCCCATAGAGATGAGCCCCTGGAGACGAGCAGCGATCAGCGCTGGGACTTGTGGTTCTGGGAAGCGCAGCCCTCCTCTCTCAGAAATATCTCACCGCAGGAGTAATGCCGCTTGAAACTCACAAGTAATAAAAAGTAATGGGAAACAGATGCCGCTGTACCTTAGATTAGAATCTATGTTTAGATTTCCAAGATAATTTTTATCTCCGATACTTTGGCTAATGTAAGGCTGATATGATAAATGGATTTTCTATGGAGTCTGAAAACAGCGTGCAGGCTTCAAAACGCAACCTGATCCGTAGTCATCTCCAGCAGGGAGGCAGAGAAAAGAAACAGAACTGGCCTGAAGGAGGGTTGGGATGGAGGATGTGTTATATATATGAGGTCAAACGACCCTGGACTGGTGCTGGAGGAGGAGTCATATCTCCCCTCCCTAAGCACAGTGGAGGGACCATCCCACGGGGCTCCTCAGAGGGCAGGGTCCTCCTCCCCTCAGCTCCTCCCTGCAGCAAAGCAGCCTCCCCAGGGCAAGATCTTGGAAAAACCCCAGGAGAGCTGTCACTTCTGCAGGTAAGTGACATCAGGGTCTTCACATCTGAAACAGGGTGAGCTCAAATACCCAGTACACCAACTGAAAATCAGCCACTAATGGACAGAACAGGCTACCGCACTCCAGCAACCACCTTTCCACCGTCCCTCAGTGCTAGGATGGGCTGTAGACCTCCCTGCACATCCACGTCCTCCTTAGCTTACTTGAACTCTATTTTCTGAAACCTACTTTTTCTCCATAAGCGGTCTGACATTCTTCAATACCCCCTCTCCCCATTACCACGCCTCTTCTCTGATTGCCTTTTCCCACTTCTTTGTCACTGTTGTGTTGAAGCAACGGCCACAAACGACAGATACCACCTTTTCTTGGTCTGCAGCCAACAGGGCCAATGGCAAACACATGTGGCAAAAAAACCATGGGGGTAAATAAAGAAGAAAGATTTTTTTTTTTTCTAAATTATTTTTATTATTATTTTCCAGTCTGAAAACTCTTGGCAAAGTAAAACTCATCAGTTCCTTCTAGCGTTGTAAGAGGAGATTATGTAATATTTACAGTGATATTAATGCAATCAATCAGCGTCAGCAAGTGGAGATGTGGGAGCCAGCTATACACACGAGAGAAAAGTGGGGAAAAGGAAAGCACAAAAGGGTCCCTGTGATGGCCGGGGAGGGATGCCAAATACTTTCACTGCTTTCCAAACTAATATGTTACAAAATAACACAATCAGCTTTGGCCCAGTTAATTACAAATAATTAACTTGACTGCTCAGTGACTTTCCTGCAGACTTGAGATACTCACTGGTGCCCAGGCATTCACACAAACACCTTTCCTCCTCCCATTCGAAGGGGAAGACTTTGCGCAGCACTGCTGCAGCTCAGTCCCAAATGGTGTCAAAGGAGCCCTTGTTGGATCTTGGGTTCCTGGGAATGGTGAAAGCTCCATGGACCAGGAGACTCCACTGAACAGAAGGGCTTTGCCACTGCCCCATCCATGTGCAACAAAATGTCAGCTGAAAAGTGTCCCTTCTTCCCGAGGTGTTGCCTCGCAGCCGCCAGGGAAGCAACTCCGCAATGCTGAAAGCTGCACAAAAAGCTACTTCTGCTACTTTGCTTTCTTTTCCTTTTTTTCCAGGTGGAAATACTAGGGCCCAGAGGGAATTGTTGCCAGAGCTCGATTTCTGCCTGGCCATTGGAGAAACTTTTGGCAGCAGGGAAAAGGCAACAGTTTTGCTGTACAAAGGTGGGAAGCAGGATCTACAGATGATTTGAGCAAGGCTTCAAACCCAGCCTGCGCATGCTGAGAAGGGCTCAGCAGGTGCCTTGTGAGGAGCTGGGACATTCTGAGAAGCAACAGCTGGGGATGTGCTCTGGTTCCTGTCTACCAGGATGGAAACACTGCAGGCATTGCTAAACCGTATCTCAGAATGAGCCTTTCCTAAATAACTGCTATTGATGTTTGGGCCCCAGCCTACAGATAGGCAGAAGCCAGTCTTGGGATTGAGATCTTGATGCAGACTCTCAAGCTCTGAGGATGCCAGGACCAGAGATCATTGCTGCTGTGGTCAATGGGCTGTTGTCATGAGGAGAAATGGGCAAATCAGTTCAGAAGAAGAATGGGGCACATGTTTTTAAACCCATGAATCCTACCTTCAAGAGAGGCCAGAAGGGATTAATTACCTTGTTTTCTTTATTTTAAAGTGTCTATACCACTGTTGAGATACCGGGTTGGATGGTTCTCAGTAGAACCAGTAGAAGATCTGCTCACTGATTTCTGCTGGACCACCAAGGAGATCTGCAGCCAAGTCTGACTAACCTGAGGAATTCAGATCTAATCTGCATGGGTCACTGCCTGTTGATGTGCTTGTCTGAACCACACAATCAAACTTCCAGAATTTACCCCGTCCTAAAGGACAAAGCATGCATATCTTTAGAAATGTGAACGTTGCTTGAGAAACCTTGGAAAGAATCCCAATCCAAACAGGAAAAACTCAAGTGATGGCAAGAGCGTAGACGCCTAAAAGCCTACAGCATCATCTTCAGAGGACTGGCTTGACCAAAAATTTAACTTCTGGACTAAAGAAATTCCAGATATGCTTCATAGAGAGAGTGGAAATCCAATATATTTTAAAACCCATCAGTGCAGTAAAAGAACAAGAGCAAATTACTGTTTTACCCATGTTCACGTCTTATGTTACCCCAAAACGCAACCTCAGTAAAACCAGAAGGGTGCTCGGGTCACAGTCAAGGCAGATGTACTCCAGATCTTTCCCTCTGTGGACCTCCTGCTAGAAGCCACCACAAGGAAACTCACACACTTACATAAAGGCTTCTGGCATCGAGCTTGGTTGAAAGTGAAGGGACAGCTGAGTGGCAGAGCATCAGCTGCTGAGCTCCTGACCCTGGTACGGATGGAGATAAGGCTGGAGTAGATGACTCCTTCAACCTCGAGTTTGGAAAGAGCTATTGGTCCAGCCACGATTGAGAAATGCCTGTTCTCCAGAGGAGGATCAGCATGCGGGCAGCAGTGAACTTTCCAAAAAGCAGACCTCCCCAAACAGTTGATTTGGCAGTAAGAGCCCGTTGTCTTTGAACAGGCAGTCAACATGTGATCATTTTGGGCTCCTTCCCATGTACGAGTGTGACTCCTGGGGAAAGCTTAACATCAGATTCTGCCCTGGTCAGAGAGTGCAAAACTCCGTGCGAGGCCAAGTTTGGTGCATTTTTTACTCCTGAGCCACGCTCCCTCGTCCTCTCTGACCCAGGGAGTCTATTTCAGACTGAATTCCTAGTGATACGAGTAGAAATTCCTAGAATAAGACCCTTGTACACAGATGGAAAAGCAAACTGTTTTGACCACTGAGCAACCACAACCATGAACCACTTCCATTAACTCCAATCTTTTGCTCTAGTTTTACATTTCCTTGCAGATGCTTAGAAACATCTTCTGGGTGACATTCAGTGCTCTCTGGAAAAAAGGGCCTCTTATTATTCAGGCACCTATCCCTTGCACTATGGAGGTGTCCATCAGATGTCCTAGAAACCTTTGCCACTGACGATCTTTGTCACTGGAGGCAATGAAAAAAGAACACTTGCCCCAGACAACTTTAATCATATAAGCAACTAAATTAAGTAGCTGATCTTCCTTTAATCTCTTTATAATCTCTGTAGAGAGATCTTTCTTCCAGTGAGCAATTCAGAGCAGGAATTAACATCACATGCAGTGAAGAGTCTTAGGGAGTAACCTTTCTCTCTCCTCTGCATAGAGAAGCTGTTGAGTGATGAGCTGTCTGAGCCAGGCAGCTACGTCAGACACCTTAAGTAGACAGCTGGAGGTAGGTGAGATGAATACTTCTCTGGTACTCTACCCTTTGTGTCTTCATCCCAGTGGGGAATGCCTCATCTGTGCTTCAAAATCTGGACAACAACTTTCTCAACACCAAGCTGACCAAAAATTGATACTGGATAGTAAAAGTGATCTGAGAGCTCAGAAACTCTGACTCCAGGGGGTCAGAGAGGAGAGAAGCAGTTCCTTCCTTTGGTCTGCGGTGCTATTCACAGCTTTCTCTGTATGTTACACTGAGACAAGAATTACGCAATGTCCTGATCGTACATTTAGCCACACTTCTGGTTGCTTTAGCAATCTGGTTTCTCAGCTAGAGGCTGGAGCCAAAGTATATTAAGAAATGAGCCTGTGAGTTGAACATATGCTATCAGCAAAGGCTCACTTTATTGTTGCCACTTACTATTTCATAACAGGAGGGGAATGCACATGGGGTTGTCGTCTTGAGACAGGAATGATGCAGAGCAAAGCCCTGGCTTTACACCTTCAGGTCACTTCCTGCTACCAACCTGCGGTGCAAAGGAGTCCAGTTTTGATGTACCTTGTTAGGGCCAATAGAAAGAGTCATTAAGAACAAAAGCAACTATAACAAGGACCAGAGATGATGACAGTCACCCCACCACTACATTGCAGATAATACAGAATAAGAACAACCGAGCTGCAGATGAGCTCAAGATGAAAGATGGCTTAGGGAGAGCTGTGCACCCCAGTTCAGAAGAGCCCTGGGCTTGGCCAGTGGTCCCTGGCTAATGCCAAGTCCGTCCTGTTTGATTATAAACACAGAGCAGCACTTGGCTGCTGCTCTTGTCTCTATTTCCATTTGTGCTGATAATACACATTTTTAAAAGCAATGTTAATCACCACACTAGATTTATTAGCATGAATATTATCCATCCTTTCCTTTAAGAGCCCCTCTCCAGCTCATCATCATTTTTCACGAGAGGGCAAGCTGAGGACCGCATCTCCTTTGCTGCGTCCTGGTGATGGCACTGCGAACATCAGCTCCATGATCACCCATTGTCAGGAGATGATGAATCTATAGAAAACTACGGATAAATGAACTGAGCTGTGAGAGGCCAACTATATTACTTTCTCCCAATAAACCCTGAGCAACAAGAGGTGCCAGCAGCGTTGCATCTTATTTGCAGCACAGTAATGAGAACAAAGAGCTTTTGGGGTGGGATCCAAACCACATCCTCCTACCAAACCCCACCAAGCAAGTACACCCAAATGGCTGAGCGTGCAGCACGAAGCTATATAAAGCGGCAAGGATAATGGCCCTTGCTTGGTGCCAGGCTTGAAGCTAGAGTGAGTTTTACACGAGGAAGGTTACGGGCCTCTAACGGGACGTAAATTGAGTTTCTGTGCACAGCAGAAAGCGTGTGCCTGGTGTCTGTGTGGATCCTTGCAAATTGCATCTTTAAATGTAAGCGTCAGTGGTGCCAAACAATTACGATGTTTATAGAAACTGATGGCCTACATCTGTTTAAAATACTTCTCAGTGTTTAGACTGACAGCACAGAAAACATTCTGTAAAGAGTAAGCATAAATTGGATGGTTTGATGTATTTTTTTTAAGTGAGAAGAACTCACACTAAATTGATTAACGACTCAAATTCATTAGCACTGTAAGCACTATAGAGTGAATGCATGCCATAAACCTGCCTGCCTGCACGACAGAGAATTAACAAAATGTAAGAAAATTCTTCCAGAAAACCCTGTTTGAGACTAGAATATAATCTCATATCTCAGCACCATTAGAGCCTTCCTGCTTATTCTTAAGCAGGACAAAGGTTTCTCCATTGAGAAATCAGCCTTGTATGTCTTTGCCTCAGCTCCCAGCCTCTGCAACGGACATAAATCCTATTCCAGTTTAGCTCTTTACAGCCTGATGTAGCAGAAGAGCAAGATGAGATCCCAACCTGGCGTATTTGCAAAGGGCCAGTTGCACCACACAGAGAAGCCTGACCAAAGTCCTTGGCTTCATCTCGCCTTCCTGAGGTGGTCCTTCATCTCCACCCCAACGCTTTCCTCCTTCCAGGGGTGTTTGCAGAGCCAGTGGTCCCTCTTCATCCCAGCAACCTGATGGCACCTTCTTTGATCCACACAGCTTTGGACATGAGCAAAATATCCAGATGATTCGGGGATGTAAGAAGTAGAGATTTTGTAGCTCATGGCCAAGAGAGCAGGGCTATATTATCACAGAATCACAGAATCGCTCGGTTGGAAAAGCCCTCTGAGATCATCACGTCCAACCGTTCCTGTCTACCCCCTAAACCATATCCTTAAGTACCTCATCTACCCGCTCTTTAAACACATCCAGGGATGGTGACTCCACCACCTCCCTGGGCAACCTGGTCCAGCTTCTGACGACCCTCTCAGTAAAGAACTTCCTCCTTATCTCTAACCTGAACCTCCCTTGGCACAGCTTGGTGCCGTTTCCCCTTGTTCTATCCCCATCACCTGGGAGAAGAGCCCAGCACCCACCTCTCTCCAAGCTCCCTTGAGGCAGTTGTAGGTGGTGATGAGGTCTCCCCTCAGCCTTCTCTTCTCCAGGCTAAACAAGCCCAGTTCCCTCAGCCGCTCCTCATCAGGCTTGTTCTCCAGAGCCCTCACCATCCTTGTGGCTCTTATGCTGCAGTCCAACAGCCCTCAGTGACACAACGGCTCTTGAGGGGCCTCAAGAAGCCATTGCAAACTGGAGCCAACTACAGAAAACCATTGCTTCAGCCCAGGACATTCTAGACTTTGGCAAACCATTTTCCCTCAGCCACAGCAGCTCTCTAAGCAGCACATACAACGTGGCAATACCCAAGTTCTCACCCACATACCCATAGGTTTGCTTGTCTGGCCAACCTTATCTTGTTCTTCCTTGAATGTGGCCTGCTGCACTGCAGCGCTTTGCCCCCTGACTATTCAAAGAAGCCTCCCTTAATTAGCAGCTTGAAATCTTGCTATAAATCTCCCCACAGGGCTCGCTTTTGGGTAACTTTTTCAGAACAAAGAGCCCCATTCATTAGAGAAGCCTTTGGAGTTCACTTTCCGAGTTTTAATGTTAAACTTAGGGAGAGGGCAAGTTTTATGGGCAAAGCACACAGATAGCCCAGAAGGGACACCCTGCTCTGGAACTGGTTATGACCAAGTCCCCTTGGGCACGGCTGCTGTGCAGCAAGTGGGAAGGTCTCAGCTCTCTCAGCTAGGCAAACGTATGGCAGGAAAAGAAAGGAAATCCAGCTCTGGAGCTTTCCCATAGTTAATTGCCAGGATTATTATGGTATCTAGCTTAAGAAAATACTTACAGCTTCCATTCTTCTTTTCCTCCCACCCAGTCCTTTGTATTTTTAAGGCCACTTCTGTCACACACACAAAACTCCAGCACAAAAACACGGCCACATCAAATGCAACATCATAAATAAGCAGCCTCCATTTCCTCCAAGCCCTCCTTCCCTATCTGTAAACGTGCTGCACGTTATTATGCAAATTATGTAAATTAGAAGCCGGTGCAGAGTGGAAGTCGTTGTTCCTGGCATGGCAGCAGGCCCTGTGAGAGCACCGCAGGACTCAGAGCGCTATCGTGATCATGGGCTCAGCTCAGGGAAGCCAGACTCATGCAGGAAAGTGGAGAGGGA
>NW_010178031.1:0-10597 GCF_000695765.1 Mesitornis unicolor | reverse complement strand
GCAGGAAGCCCTCTGGGGCACTGGGATGGTGTCGGTGCTGCACTTTGCAGCAAAGCTACTGCAAAACCCCTGTAAGTGCCCAGCTCTGGGACGCTGATGCTTCACCCCGATCGCCTCAGGTACCCAGCTTGTGCTTGCTCCCACGGCAGAGCATCCCATCCGCTCAACACCATCTGCACGGGGCTCTGTGCATTGCTCCCCCAGTCCCGGGGCAGAGCTGTGTAAAACATGCAGGCATTTTCATCACTTTACTTATGGCTGCCCTGAGGGAATCTGCATGCGATTACCCACTGCTCTTTAATCAGTCCCAGAACCACCTTTTCCAGCCACTGCCAAACAAAAGCTTTCCCAGCAGAGTCGCATTCTTCTTTTCTCTGTAAGAAACCCTCCTTTTTCAGACCAGCTCAGCTGTTACACTTGGGTACAAGCCGGTGGAAATGCACACAAATACCTGCGACTCCACTGAAATTAATGGCAAAAACCTGCTGTTAAATTCAAGGAGAGTGGAACTGAATTTTACACCCATTTTCCCAGGAAGAGATCCATTGCAGCCCAACTTCAAGTGCACACTGAAGCAAAGCTTGATGGCTCTTCTGTCACATGTGGATGACACAAAACCTACAGAAATGTGCTGAGCCTTCGACACCTGCTCCTCCTGTGCCCAAGCTTGCCAGTTATTCTCCTGGACATGGAGGCACAACATCTACGAAGCATCACCCGGCAAGCAGATTCTCAGGGTGCGGTGTATTTTTAGACCTTTATTCTCCTACCAAAGTAATTCAGCCACTGACATCTCAAAGTGGGCTTTACAGAGTGAGGCTACACTGCATTTCCATTGACGAGGACCAGAGGATTCACTATTTTGCACCCAGTTTGCATCCATTATCACCAGTCCAGAGCCCAGGCTTGCAGGGAATGATGACTGTTGTACTTCCCAGTAAGGTACCAGGCAGAGACCTGTTTCTTCTTGCCCATACGGGGGTTTCACAGCAGGCAAGTGAATCAGAAATGCCAATACCACGTCAGAAGGGGTGTCCCTGCCAGGTAAATGCATGCTATGAATGTGCAGCATTTTATGGCTCCCCTGGGAATGATACCTGTTTATGCCAGCCAAAGAGGTCGTTCTTTCCACCGGGATGGATAAGTGGATTTTGGGTGAAGCCAACCTAACAGCACTGCTGCCAGCTCTCAGTCCAGCTGTACAACCACTTTCAGACATCTGATGTGATTCCACATACTGAGTTTTTAGAGTTGCCCTTGGTACCAGCTGGGACTGATTAACATCTAAGGCTCATGAGGATGCCCAGCGTGATTGTGCACCAGAGCAAGGCCAAGCCACCACTGTCCATCACATGGGGACAATCCTAGGGACATCTCTAGCCACCGCTGAAGGACCTCAGCACCTTAGAGTCCTAGGTCCATCTGAAGGGATATGGCATAGCCCCTGTGTGAGGAGACACATCAGGCTCAGGGCTCTGAGATAAGTTGTCCCTACACAGCCAGTTGTTGGATCTGCTGCACATCGATATTTCTATACAAACACTTGGAAGCTGCTCACATCAGTGTTTAGCTGGAGGAAATCCCAGCCGCGAGCCCACCGGGATCAGGGGAATCAAAGCGTTACTAATAAAGACCCATTTCTCACCCTTCCAAATCCACACTCCAAACAGTAGGATGCAAGCAGGAGGATTTCTTCTAAGCTGAACTGCTCCAGCAGGAAATGGCACATCTAGCACTTCTTTCATGACTCTTTTTCACCACGTTTCCTTTGTGCCCTCTTTGCTGATGGCGATAGCAGTGCCCTATCTCCATCAGCAGATCCCTTCATCTTTAGCCACTCTCTTCTGCCAAAGCGGCCTGGACCCAGGTGCCTGCACACACCATCAGTGTGGCCACAACCACGTCTCTCCAACTTAGCTCTGCAAACCACAGTGGCACCAGATTAAGCCTTTAGCTGTGTTATTTCTTGAGGTTTACTCATCGCAAATGTTGACAGTAAGGATCAGTTTTAACCGATTATTACACAGGCACGAGAGGAAATCACTCCTTGGATTTGGAAAGTCAGTATTAACGGGCTCAGACTGCAACAGAGGGCATGTTCATTTTGCAATTGAGCTACTCTCTCCGATACATTCTTTATTCTACTTTCCTGGCAAATTGTGATTGCTAATAAATTGCAATAACTTTGAGTTTACATTATGACTCACAGAAGATTACATTGGGCAGTAATGACATTCCCAAAGCGGAGGGTCCCTCCAGTGAAATATCTGGCATATGGAAGCAATTCAGTATTTACAGATTCAGATGAAACCTACGCATTACTGATGAAGAAACCATATTTTGATAAGATAATAGGTCACAGTGCAAGCCGGCAGACTTTTTGCTTCAAGGAAAGAAAATACGAAGCTCCTAACGCCTACTAAGAAGTCAGGCTTCATCCAGAGCTTACTGAAGCCAATAGATTGAGTCCTTCAGGCTTCACCAGGGTTGAAGAGCAAGTCTTCACCCTTCCTCACAACAGGAAAGATGTTCTGGGTCATCTTGCTCCATCTCAGAACACTTTATCCTACAATAATATCCCAGCCTCCTGCTTATTATATGCTGAAATCTGTTTATTTCCTCTAATACCCAACTCTCCCTCAGTGTCTCATTTTGAAACCCCCAGGGCAGCTGAAGTGGGAGTTTTAATTTTATCGCACTATTAGTCAAACGTTTTTTCTCTTTTTTTAAACACTGTTTACACAGAGCAGCCTTCCTCCCTGATCCCTTCTGCTTTGTCTTTCACTTCGCAGGCATTTTGTAGCTGCTGTACTTGGGCTCCACCTTGTCATGTAAATCCAATTTAATTTGCACAGTTCTGCTTGACTGGGGCTGTTTTCTAATAAATTCAAGCTCCATGAAAAGTTCCAACCAGGTGATACGCAAAGGCAGTGGCTCCTACTGCAGAATGTGGCAAGGATATTCAAAACACACTTTAAAGGGAGACAGGTGGCTTTCAGGGCCAATTGGCCTTTTACTTCTACAGTTGAATTTTAATTACCAACAGCCAAACCTTGTTTTTCTATATGATTCATTGCTGCCTCAAAAATCCAGTTTGTCCTGGGGTTATTGATACAGTTGGAAAACATACTAGGTTTATTTTATTTTGAAAAAAAACCAGTTTATTTTTCATGCATTAATTTCAAACCAAGACTGTGTCTGTGTTCATACTGCAAGCCCTAATTCTGCTCTTCACTGGGTTTTGGACTTCTTCATCCCTATCCTTAACAGGGAGTTGTCTTCAGCAACATCTAGTGCAGAAATGATGGTGTGCAGGAAACAAGGATGACATAAGTTTTATGGCTTTACTACTTCTGCTTCTCAGCGGGCGAGATTTTGTAATACTCAATGGGCTAAAGAGCACAAATCCTCTTTGCAAAGGGGGATGTTTGAGTTTATAGGTCCTGGTACAACACCCCGAGTTAGCACCAAGCAAGAGAGGAGCCAAGGAGGCTGAGACCTTACCACCCTCTACAACTGCCTGAAAGGAGGTTGTAGCAAGGTGGGGGTTGGTCTCTTCTCCTAAGTAACAAACATAGGATGAGAGGAAATGGCCTCAAGTTGCATCAGGGGAAGCCAAGATTGGATATTAGGGAAAATTTATTCTCTGAAAGGGTCATGGGGCACTGGAATGGGCTGCCCAGGGAAGTGGTGGAGTCACCATCCTTGAAGATATTTAAAAGATGGGTACATTAAGTGCTTAGAGACATGGTTTAATTGTGGACAAGTTATGGTTGGAGCCCACGGTCCTAAAGGACTTTTCCTACCTAACGGTTCTGTGATTCTGAGACCTGAACTGGGTTGGTAACAGCAATAAGTGAGCACTGTGCTCTGTCCAGCCTTACACAGGGTGGGAAATTCAGAGTTCAAAAATCCCCTTTTGCTATAAGCAGAGTCTGGGGGGCTTCAGAGCAGTGCTGAACAAGGAACAAGGCCCTTCACCTCATGCCTCACACTTCAGTGCGGAAAACCTCCCCACAAAACCCCTTCTCAGCTGCGGGCTCAGCCTTGAATGCGGGTTGGGCAACACACGTGGCTTGCGACCACCGGGCAACCACCAAGCCTCCTCGCCTCTGAACCGAGTTTGATCCTCTGAAATACCTCCAAAAATAACAGCATTACATACTCGAGGTACAAGAGGCCAGCTTGAGGTTTAGGTGGCATTTAATTTACTCTCCTGTGCAAAAAAACAACCAAACCCCCAAAACACCCCCCAAACCCCACAAAACAAAAGAGCCCCGGCTTTTATTCCACTTGGTCAATAAACCCTCAAAATACTCTTCTAATGGCTTTGCAAATAAATAGAGGGCACCACGACAGTTCAGGTGATTTATTGGCACTTAACATTATGAGGGTGACAGAAAGCACTGCAATAGTTAAGTACCACAGTCATGGCCATTATAAACATTTTTTTTAAAGGGGTTTATTACAGAGCTGTAAAAGTAAGCTCTAGGCTAGAAGTTGGCATGTGAGTTCTCTCTACCTTTGAAGTATTTATTGACATTAGAAATTTGGGAGAGGAAAAAAAAGTCAATTTGGAAACTATGGTTTCATCAGACTTTGAATAGCAAATGTAGAAGAGCAAGCAGATAAGAAAGAGGGGAAGGAAGAGAGGGAGCGGTACCGTTAAGACCAATAACATTCAGGGAATCGTTTGCCAGGGAGATCTTTTCGGTTCACCTTTTTCCGTCCACAAGTGACTCACAAAGCAGTGGTTTCTACAAAGTTCCTCTGTCTCTCCAAATATTTGCCCAGCCATTTCCAAGCAGTTACTGGTGTGTAACTTACAGCTCTTCGCAGCGGGGAACGCACGTCGCCTGGGGCACGACATGCCATCGAGTGCTGCTGCAGCTCTGCGCCTGGCTCCCTGCTTTCACCAGTGGAGGAGGAGGGATTTGTATCCCAAAGGTTCAGCCCTGCCAGGTTACACATTGGCAAGAGCAAGGGGTAAATCCCACCTGGGCTGATTCTCCAGCTGCAAGGCCAGAGAGCCTCAGAAGTCGGGTCCAGGCAGGATGGGGCTGCTTTTCCACTCCTACAAGCACTCGCCAAATGCAGGTACCTCTCTGATTTCAAATCCAGAAGGGACCATTGTAAGCTTCTTACACACGAGAAGCTGCTCCGTTTTATTTTGTTAAATATATACGGTTAAGCATCACCACAGCATTGCTCCTTCTCATCCTACCATGAATAGGGCACATCGGACCATCCCTGGGAAGACCTGTGCTCAGCGGTAGCTTTAAAGCCTATTATAGAAAAAAGGCTGCATAGAAAACACTCGGGAATGGGTTTACCACCCAGGAGGACAATGAGGGAACATTAACTCCTCCATTAGCACCACCCAGAGTTGCCTTCTGAGCGTGACGCAGCTCAGCATCCCATTTTGATGGCTTGCATGTGTCCTCCTGCACTTGGTGCATCACTGATCCATGAAGCCCAGTTCAGGGAGACAAGAAGCTCTCTCACTAGTGGTCTCACTCCTCCAAGACAAACTCCACAACAAAATAACACAAAATGGAGAAACTACCTGGAAAATTGGCTTGGAACAGGTCAAACCAAACCAGTAGGGTTTGGTGAAGAGGAACAACGCCTTGCACAGGCCATGCAGGAGAGGAGAGGCCCTGATTTACACCAGCTGGTGCCTGGCCTTGCACCCTGGGAAGTGATGCTATTTGTGTCTGCCCTTCTCACAGCCACATTCACCACTGAAATCCTCCCACACGTTGAATTACAGGCTGGATGGATGAGTCCAGCTTGGAGCAGATGTTTATCTGATTTGCTTCCACATGTTTTTAAACATTTCACATGCAGGAAAACAATAAAAGCAAGAAGATTAAACATGGGTGTCCACAGTCTAATTAACATCCCCACTGGTAAGCTGGGTGTGTTTTATCTTTAACACAGAGTGACACCAGCTTCCTTCGTAACACGCACGAGTCCCAGGGGGAAGCGATCAGAAATAACATACTGATGCTGTTAAGAATCATTTACCATCACTATTACTGTTACAAAGCTTGGGCGAATCAACTCGGTAAGACCAACACAACCTCTGCGAGCCAGTTAAACTCTTATTTTCAGGGCTTGAGTAAGACTTCCACGAGACTGAGCGTAAAAACCTACATATGGGTGAGATGCAGTTAAGGAATTCTGACAACGGCATTTGATCGACCCAAAAAATCCATGCATCAAACTGTCATCATCACCAAATGTGCATGCCTCAGACTTTCCAGCCTCAGCGAGGCTATAGAACATTAGGGGCTTTTTTTTATATATTCAAAAAAGTGCGAGTTAAAACATAATTACAATATTAAAATATTATAAAATAAAAAGCTTATATTTTATAAGCTCACCACACTGGAAAATCTGAGGCACAATAATCTCCTTTATAGTGGTCTCCGTGTTACGGTTCCAAGTTCCTCACACCTTGTAATATAATTATGCGTCCTCCCGAATGCTTGGTCACACTTCCATTTCTGCAGACTGTCACCAGAAATGGCTGATCAGGCTCCGCTTTCTCCAACCATCCCAGCTCTTGGTGGTGTAGGAACAGATTGCTCTGAGAGCAAGTATGAGAAGTGAGCCCTAGGGGTAGCTTTGGCTCTATGAACTAATGGCATACGGAGAAAGAGGGAGAAGGGACAAAAATATTTTCTTCCCAGATGCAAATGTGCAGGCAGGTGCCAAAGGGCTCCAACGACATGACTTTATTTGGCTTGGTGACAAAATAAACCCCTGTGTAGGAAGATACAGTAGTTCTAAGCAATAGGTTAGGGGTTTCAGTTTAAGCAAGGCCTAAATACGTTCTTTATCAGAGGGAACAGCATTAATATATATATATTCTTTAATATAACGTTGGCCCTGAGGTCACACATCTGAACTGTTTTCTTTTCCTTATGTTCTAACAGTGCTTTCAGATGCTCATATCCTGCAGCTGCACTTCCCATGTAAGCACGGTCCATGCTGCCAATCCTGTGGCAAAGGGATATTAGCACCTCTCGGCCACTTGCTGCAAATCGGCGATTCTTTGGCTTGAAGACTTGCACATCTTTGGACACCTGGGCTGAAGAGAGTAGCGAAAGAAATCGGAGTGAACCTCCTGATAATTACAGGAAATGCTGGATGCGGTAAAGATTCTTTGTTTGACTGATTGCAAGAAGGGTGCATGCCAAAAATGTCTCCAGTTATGACCCTAGGGCTTGACTAAAGAAGCACCGAGGATGTCTGGAGCATGGATTAGACCATTCAGCACCATGAGGACACCTCATCCTCCATAGCTGTTGTCCTTCTCTTCCTGGTTCTGTGGGCTGAATTACTCAAGCAGAGCACAGTTGCCTCTCAGGACTCACGGTCTACACCCATGATTAAACCAAGTCTTGAATTCTCAGGGACTCATGGGCCATGATGGTGACCTGGGAACCAAGGGATGGAGTGGAGAAAAGGACAGAAAGTTTGTGCTGTCCTGCCCAGAAGAGATTAAATGGAACTGACTGTGGGGGCAGGAAACGCCTCCCAGCCTTTTTCCCAGTTAAAACCCTGTACATGTGCTGACTCCATGCCATTCCAGCATAGGGTTTGGTTTTCTTTGTGAGGAGATCCAGGAAGGTGATCAAAGAGAAGCTACAAGAGGCTCCATTATGCCCCAACATCTGGGCAATGTCCTGTGCTGTGCACTGGATTCATCTCTTCTTGATTCAGCCCCAAGTGATCCTGAGACAGGAGGGACTTACAAGGGTAAGGATCATCCCAACTGCATCTCCTGGGACACCTCACAGAGGGTGGACACAACACTGCTGGCCCAGCTGCAGGTGGCTGGGCAAAACCAGGTGGACTATGACAACTTAGGATGGATAAAAATAACCTGCAGCGTGTCCAGGGCTGACTCTTAAGTGTTAGGGAGGGCCATAAAGGAGTGATATTCAGATTTTGGAAGACTGAGTGGAACATTCCAGTTCTTCCCAAAATATACAGTGGAAACAGTTGGGCTCAGTGAGAATGGCTACAGCCAGGGCAGCAAGAGAAACAGCAGCGAGTCCTAGTGCTGGCAGAGCTAGAGACGTTGAGAGCTGACTCAGAAAGTGAATTATCTTTCGTGCTGCCGACCTGAATGTCCTCACCTGGCCTTTGTTAATGCACTGCACCAGTGTACTGAAAGCCAAACCCCCAGCTATGGGTAAAGCTAAAGAGAATAGCCTCAAATGTGGCAACAGAAAAATTTCTCCAGACTCTTACGGTGGGCCAGAGGTGAGCCGATCTGTGATTATTATTGCAGGCTGGGACGTGTGGTGTGCTTGGCAGCTGCTGTTTCCATCTGCCTGCATGGGCTGGATGGGAGAAACCGGAGGGGAATTCATTCAGGTCACTGTCTCCAGCCACCCATGGGCCTGTGGAAGATGGAGATGGACTCTGAAGAGATAAACCACCTGGTGGGATGGTATTTTCTGGTTCTTTGTCCCTTTGCACAAGAGGTCACCGTTTAGTGATGAAGGATTCCTCACAAGGACATTACAGCACCAAGAATCACAGGACAGAACTGTTTCTTTTTCCCTGTCTGCTTATTCTGCCTGACACAAACCATCGTATGGAGTTTCTTAGTGTTCTGTTCAGAAACTTGCACAAAAGGCAATGAACTACAGCCCAGCCTGGACCGTAGTTGGCTATGCTCCTCTGCAGAGTCTACGCACAATTAGCCACTAATAATAAAAAATTTACTGCAGTTAAACAAAGAGATTACAACTGGCATCTCATCAAGGTGTCAGCAACAACCGGGCCCACCAGGACACTGAGGAAGACAAAGCTCCTCCCTAGGTCAGCATCAACTCATGTAAGAGCAGCGGCATGACACTACACGAGTTATTCCTTCAATATGTGGGAATTTAATCCAGGTATCAGCCAGAAGACCTTGCTGCTCTTTTCCTTTTGGCCTTTCCTACACATAAATATGGGTTAACAAGAGGAATTTCAGTCAACTTATTACGAAGGGGGCACTGTGTTTTAGGGCACGTTCCACAGTACTACACTTCTCATCAAATCAGTGGGATCAGAGCTGATTTTAGGGCCACAAGTCCAAATTCCCTTCCCACAGCAACCGGTCATAAAAGGAGAAACAGATTCAGTAAATGTCCAAGGAGCACACCCAAGTCCCACTGTGTGGGCACCACCATGGGCTTATTCCAAAGAGATGAGGTGGTGAAGCTATTTATGAAATGAGCACTGACTTTTCCCCGTCTTCAGTGTCCAGTTTGACTATTTTTGCTCATCAGGCAGCAAAGCATAAATAAAATCCGCTTGGTGTCAGTCATTTTTCAAGCAGGAAGTGACACTGGTCGACGCCCAGCCATTAATTTGACATGGGGTAGTAACATAATTTGATTCTGCTAGCAGAATTTTATAGGAATTAACCAGCCTTAAGATTTACGGACAACATATTGCTTTCACTGTAAAGGCTGGTATTGAAAAACTGGAGCATCATCATTACTTGTCGTAAAGAGATTTTTTTGACCATGGAAACAGAGTCACTTAGGAAACCTTTGCTTTTCTGTAACCTCCCCAGTTTAATTTTTTAAAAATGGCACGGAAAGGTATTTTAAGGGAAGCAGATGTTGTAAGAGACACAGAGAAATGGATGCTATTTCAACCGTGTGTGAACTTTGCTCCCAAAGAAAGAATGAGCAGATGTGCTACAGCCAAAGAGATGGTGGCCATAGTTCATGTCTCAAAGGGTTTGTTATTGTCAAGTTATCCGATGGAACCAGAAGTGGTCCTGGAGGTTTTTGGGCCTGATGAAAACCTTCAGCCAGTGCAGCGAGGAGGAAGGACTGAAAGGGCTGTAACCCGCTTGTCACAGCCACATGCTTGACTTCTAGCATGACCACCAAAGGGCAGTGAAGGACTCAGGCTCTGGATTGCATCCTCCTGGTCCCACTCTGCAAAGCTGAACTCACACGATACCACTTCAGTTAACTGAAGCATTCACACATGTTGGGACTCTCTCCCCAGGCACAAGTTTGCAGCTCATGCTCTAAATCGTAGGCGTATTAGAAAAACAAACGTGGTTGTGCGCACGAAGGGGGAGCGTACACAGAGGGGAACGCTGCCAAGTCATAATCGCGGACGTTTTTCCTTGCGGCCGGCTCCGGCCCCAGATGGCAGCTGTGCTATCCCCACCTTCCTGCTGGCCACCACCGAGAGACCCTCCCTCCAGCTGGGGGGAAAACGGAGGGCGGGCGGAAGCGTGTGGAGATCCTTATCGCGCTGCAGTCAGTAACACCACATCAACCAGCGTGCCTGACGCATTATACCACCCTCTCGAGGTGAGCCAACTGACCCAAGCCTGCGCTCACAGCCTCCGCCAGCTCCCCTGAAAATGTCACCCCATGCAGGGGCCGGCTCCTTACACCACCCCCTTTCTCCTTCACATTCAGCTGCCGTCTTTCTCAAACACTCAGCCTTCCTGCTCGTTTTCCCAGAACTATTTAAAATGGTGCAGGGAAGGCAGAAACATCTTCACAGCACCTCCAGACAGGAGCGAAACCTGAACTTCACAGAATCACAGAATCGC
>NW_010178030.1:36472-42061 GCF_000695765.1 Mesitornis unicolor | reverse complement strand
CAGGTCCCTCTGCAGAGCCTTCCTACCCTTCTTCTCCATTTTGCTCCTTTCTTCATTAGCAGCCTTGGCTGTAGCAAAGTTAAATGGGATACAGTGACTTGGAGGTCTGAGCTTTCCTTATTGCCGTATCTCTGACTTTATCTTTGATTCCACGAGCCAAAAGACCACCAACACCAAAGCTTTTCTCTTTGCTCCCTTTCCTAAAATCAGTGTGGTGGCATCTTTGTACTTTTAGGCTAAGAAATCATAAGCTGGAAGGACCTTGAATCGAAATTAATGCACAATCCCATGTGGTGTGGTGCTTATTTCAGCTTTGCTACTGAGGAATGGCTTCCTTGAGCCATCAAAGTAGCCAATGGAGATTTTCTTCTTGTAATCTTCTTATGTTTTTGAATACCATGAATTTAGATGATCCATAAACCCCATGTGGACTTCAACCAAGGGAGGGTCTGGTTGCAAGGTTTCTGGTGCAGGAACAGTGATTTTGGCTCCTTGGGTCCCACTTAAGACTCATTAGTGTTGGTTCCTGCAGCTCTGACCATGGGATGGGCTGGCAGGATAGGGTTCGGGTGCCTCAGGATGTCCCACACTGAGCACCCAGAGCTGCCTGATGGGGTCCTTTCTCCTCTAGCGCAGATGAAGCCGTGGTCTTTGGGGAGGTGAAAGAAGTGGATGCGTGCCAAGCTCACCCAGCTGTATCACCCAAATGGGCAATCCGAGCAAATAAGCCACATGCACTGATGCTTGTGTGCAGCTTAGGCTGTGAAAATCCGTTATTTATTGTAACTGAACGGATCCTGTTGCTGCTTTAAGCAAATGAGGACATTACTTTAAACCATCAGCAATGTTCTTCCTCCTCCCCTCACCCCTCCAAACTCTCTTGAAGTTGTAGCACATAAGTTAGCACATGTGTTCGCTGTGGGCGGTGTGCGTACGGTGGCAGCTCCAGGTCTCTGATGGCCAAGCCACTTCCAAAATAACTGGTGGTGAAGTGGCCCCAACTTTGGTTTTGAGGAGCAATATAATTGCTTGCCATGTTAACTGGGTTTGGGAGCAGCATCTTTCCCCAACCTCATCCACTGGGACCAGCTCACATAAAAGGGTTTTTCCCCAGTGAAAGGAAAACTCTGTTGGAGAGAGGTTTCAGAAATCAGAGGGGCAATGTTATTGTGGTCTCCTTGATGGATGTGCAAGTGGGGATGTTGTGGGCAGCCACAACAACAACATCCTAGACTTTGCTCCTTAGGAAATAGCTTCTCTTCAACCCAAGTTTCCCTGAGTGCCTCCTTGGCTCTTATCTCCTTCACTTCATGCCTCTTTTTATGGCTCAAAAGTCACTTCCCGTCACCCTCAGACTACGATTCCCTTTCTTTATGCCATGGGGATATCAATACTACATCCCTGGTGTGCCAGATTCACTCAGGACTGTGCACTTGTATTTTGGACGAAGACTCTTCTTTGCCAAACCCAAAGTTTCATCTGTTCCTTCTATGGGAGCGAAACGAAATGAACTGGTGGATGCTGTGTTAGGTGGAAACTGGCCCCAGTGAGGTCTCTTAGGTGCCTGCAGCAGCAGACATTGCATGGACAGAGGAGCTGGCGGTGCTTATGTCTTTTCTCTGTGGGGTTTTTTGGAGGGATTGCTGAAAATCTCAGTAGCATTTTGTAGGCATGAATTCTTCCTCCATTATAACACAGAGGCTGGAGATGCTGGGTTTTCTGCTTCGTTCCCTAATGCAGAGCTTTGACCCTGGGAAGGAAGGGAAGGAGTTCACATGGATAAACTGCACTGAGCTGGCAGTCCTGATTGTCGAGGGCACTTTGGACTGGACCTGCCTCCGGGATCAGCATTCGGTGATTTCATAAAATCATTTGGTTGGAAAAGACCTTTAAGATCATCAAGTCCAACCATAATCTGTCTTCTACTACTAAGCCATGTCTCTAAGCACCTCATGTCCCCTTCTTTTAAATATCTCCAGGGATGGGGACTCTCCAACTGCCCTGGGCAGCCCCTTCTAGTGCCTGATAACCCTCTCAGGAAGAAATTTCCCCTCAGATCCAATGTAACCCTCCCCTGGCACAACTTGAGACCTTTTTTTCTCATCCCATCGCTTGTTCCTGGGAAGAAGAGCCCAACCCCCCCCTTGCTAACCTCTGTTTTCAGGAGCTGCAGAGGGGTTAAGGTCTCTCCTCACCTCCTCTTCTCCAGTTGAGCCCCCCAGCTCCCTCAGCCGCTCCCCATCATTCGGGTGCTCCAGACCCCTCCCCAGCTCCATTGCCCTTCTCTGGCCATGCTGCAGCCCCTCAATGTCCTTCTGGGAGTGAGGTACCCAAAATTGACCCCAGGATTTGACGTACAGCGACACCTTAGATTGGTCTACACAAGCATTTCTATGCAAGGATGTGCTCCTGAAGCATCGTCCTGGTGTTCGATGCTTGCTGGGATGATCTCAGTACAGCTCATGTGCTAAAAGATGCATGGGGTGGAGGAGCCAGCTTGGTTTTCCCACCCAGGGGAGCATCCTGCAAGCAGCAAACTCCCGAAAGTCTCTTTGAAGGTAAAAAGCTGAGCTTAAAAAGGCACCTAAGTGTAGGCGCACGCTTTCCTCTTCTTCTTTCCCATCCATTCTAAGCTTTGTAGAGCGATGGATAAAAGGGGGGAGGGAAGTGAAAAAAACAACCAACCCCACCAACCCACCCACAATAATCTATAGCAAGTGTCACCCAGCAAACTACTCCCATTTCATACGGATAGGTTAGGTGTCAGCGCGCGATCGATGGCTCTCGTACAATAATTATAAAAACTAGCGGGTTGTGTTGCTTGAGTGAGTTTAAGAAGAGGAGGGTCTCAATCTTTCCTCTAATAGGGCTTTGACAGTCGGCGGCGCAGAGGCTTCGTCTTAGTCTGACAGTGTTGTCATTAAACACCAGGTAGCGTGGAACAACAGAGTACACGGGTTCGGAGCGCCAGGGAACACGCGGCTTTGACAGGAGTTATTTGTCATCGAGGAGCTGCCCAAACTCCTCAGCCCGCAATACGGACGGCTGCTTAAAGTGACTTATTGCCCCTGTCTGCGCCTGCAGTTGTGATTTGATAATCGGTAAATGTTTGTCAAAGATGAATTCCCTCCCTGATTCAGCGCTGTGCTGGAAAAGCAAATGAAAAGCAAGGGGGGAAAAAAATGTATCGAATGGATTAAAAGAGTGGAGCAGGTTGAAGGTGATGAAAACAACAGGTTTCCCAGCTAAGTCGCCCTCCGTCCTTCGGGGAGGTAAAGCATCGAGGCTTGGGATGCTTCGGCTTCGCTGGTGTGGTGGGATGGAGCTTTGCCATCACCACAAGTCCTAGGGCACCAGGAGAGCTGCATCCTTCATAAGAGTGGGTTTTTTGCAGGTTCTGAAGCTCTTGGAGCTGCAGGTTGTGTTCCTGTGCTTGGTCTTGAGAGATCACAGATCAGCGGGAAGCGATGGTCGTGTTCTCCGTTGCTTAACCACATCCCGGTGTTTCTCACTTTAGGTCCCTTCTCCAGTCTTGGAGGTTTCAAGAGTAATTTTTTTGGTAAGGAGAGCAAAATCTTGGCTCTTTCTTTCCATCGACGTGGTGCTCACTGGATATTTCCCTCGGCAAAGGTGTGTGCGTGTACTCAGTGGTTGCAACTTGTAGTTGGTTCCTGTTTGCATGGATTTGGAGCTTATCCATTGCTTGATACAGAAGTTTAGGAAGGAGAATTAAAAGGATCTTAACGAACCTGCTGCCTGCAAAGTTTTCCTCCCTTCTCACAGAGTTTATATGGGTTTCTTTGCTGATGTCGGAGTCAGGTCAGGGTCTTTTTAAATGGATAGTTAGGAAAGGTACAATCCGAGTGGCCTTCAGTTTGATAAGTTCCTTTGAGGGTGGGGGAATACCTAACGGATTCAAATTTCCCCTTGTTAAATTAAAATAATAAAAAAAAGCCCTATTAAGTCAATCCTAAAGCACGAATGCAAATGCATTTCCAGCCCGACGAGTGCTCCCTGTCGTTTCCCGTGGCAGAGCCACCTCTCTCCGTGCCACGGCGAGACGTTAACGTGAGATCCGTGAACCCGTTTGATTATAGCCGGGGTTTTTCTGGTGTCTGAAGTGCTGGAAACGATCAAGAGCAGGAAAAAGTGGAGTGATTTATTAGACTCATAAAAATTCATACTTTGTTATTCCAGTCGTCTTCCATCTGCAGCTTGTTAGAACGAGAACCCCTGGCAGCTCCCGCCGCGAGGCCGGGGGGAGGAGGGCATTTATCAGCCTTCCTCCTGCCATCCCGCTCTCATTTAGAGAAATGGACCCGGCTCCTGGAAACACATTAATAATCATTCACTGAAGGAAAGGGGGAAAAGAAAAAAAGAAAGAAAACCCACCACCCTCTTTTGTTATAATAATAAGGGTTGTGTTTGAACAAGATCCAATGCTCCGGAGACCCATTCAAGGCTCTTTAACGTGGGCTGTAGCTGGGGAAAGTGTGTTTAAGCGTGACCACTTCTCGCTGATCCCAGCGGAGAGGTGGATAACGTGGTCTCTGCCAATCCTTAGTAGCCTCATCTGATCCCATGGCTCCCCAGGGGCCACCCTGGGGCCTTTTGGCAGCAGGGATGGGGATGTGGTGGAGCTGGATGGACCCCACGGTGGGGATGTGTTGCTCACCCACCTGCTGCTGAGAGTGGGAGCGTGGTTTTGGGACCACGTGTCCTCTTGGGTTACTGGGAGGTAGGTGATGGGTGATGTGTCCCCAGCAAGACCCTGTTGGAGTCCATCTCTCTGCATTTTGTGATTGTAGAGGCTAAACCTAGATATTTGCCAGCATTTCTGTTGCAATTTAAATATCATAGAGTCACAGACTGGTTTGGGTTGAAAGGGAGCTTAAAGCTCCCCCAGTCCAGCCTCTGCCATGGGCAGGGACACCTCCACCAGCCCAGGCTGCTCCAAGCCCCGTCCAACCTGGCCTTGAACACTGCCAGGATGGGGCATCCACGGCTTCTCTGAGCGACTCCTTCCAATGTCTCACTACCCTGACAGATATTGCTATTAAAATAGTTGAGCGGAGCCAAAAAAGCTCTGTTTTGCCCATTTTTCCTCATGGTTTCCCAAATTACCTGGCTGCAGGTGCTGGTGTTGCTCTGAAGCGTGGTGACCCAGACCTCTTTGGAAAGTGATATAACTGAGTCTTGTGTGGGTAATCGGGCTGGCTCGTGGCACCCACTTGGGACCACACAGGCAGCCATCACGGGGTTATATGTTCTTATCACTTGCTGGTGTCTGTCCATGCTGTCATCATCACCTATTTAGAGTCATGGAATGGTTTCAGTTGGAAAAGACCTTTAAGATCGAGTCCAACCATTGAACCAGCCCTAAGTCTACCACTAGACCATGTCCCTAAGTGCAGTATCCACTCATCTTTTAAATACCTCTATGGATGAGGACTCCACCACCTCCCTGGACAGCCCCTTCCAGAGCTTGACAACCCTTTCAGTAAAGAAGTTTTTCCTAGTATCCAACCTAAAACTCCTCTGGTGCAACTTGAGGCCATTACCCCTTGTTCTATCACTAGCTACGAGGGA
>NW_010178030.1:13650-36352 GCF_000695765.1 Mesitornis unicolor | reverse complement strand
GCATGGCCCAGGCTGCCCAGAGAGGTTGTGGAGTCTCCTTCTCTGCAGACATTCAAAACCCACCTGGCCGTGTTCCTGTGTGACCTGGTCTGGGTGATCCTGCTCTGGCAGGGCTTGGACTGGATGAGCTTTCGAGGTCCCTTCCAACTCCTAACATTCTGTGATTCTGTCTCGCTACAACCTCTAAAATTCATTTAAAAAACACATGAGCATCCCAAGGATGTGGGGAGCCATGGAAAAAGCATTTAAAATCATTAAGGTTGGAACAGACTTCTAAGATCAAGTCCAACATCAACCCAGCCCCACCATGGCCACTAAACCATGTCCCGAAGTGCCACATCCACACGGTTTTTGAACCCCTCCAGGGATGGTGACTCCACCACTGCCCTGGGCAGCCCCTTCCAGTGCTTGACCACTCTTTCAATAAAGAAATTTTTCCTAATATCCAATCTAACCATCCCCTGGCACAACTTGAAGCCGTTTGCTCTCATCCCATCGCTTGTTACTTGGGACAGGAGACCAACACCCCCCTCACTACACCCTCCTTACTACACCCTCCTTTCAGGTAGTTGTAGAGAATGATTTGATGGGTCCAGAAGCATGGCCAGACTCTGGGAAGTAATTTCCATCCCACCGTGAGACACTTTGGCTTCAGCGTTACGATGGTCCTCGTGGAGCTGCCCTTATCTTTATGGATTGAGGAATGGAGATGCTACAGCACAAGGTTGTGTCCCACCCCTTCCTTGCTGTAGTTCAGTTGGAAAGGTTAATCTTTACTTCTGTGACTATAAGGGATGCAAAGCCCTGGAGCAACCGGATGGTTTCCTGCTCGCTGGAGGAAGGGGAGCGCAGCCTGTGATGTATAACGTGCTGACGATCGGTGTGTAATGGGCTACCAATCATCAGTAAAGATCTCCGTGTATTAAATCAGCGTTAGCCTTTCGAGGCCCGGGAGACATACATCATGAATCTTCAGTGCTATGTGCAAGATTTAAATGCCTAATTTAGTATCATAAAATAAAAAAAAATAATATAAAATTCCCTAGTGGTGTGGTCCAGGGGAATGGTACTCACAGAGTCACAGTCACCTTTCCTGAATGGAGATGCTGGCCCTGAGCATCTCTAGTCTGATGCTGGCAAAAAAAAACCCCAAAACTTAAGAAACCAGATCAAATAAACTTTATTTATATGCAGCATTTTAGCCGTGGATGGAAATGGGGATGGGAGGCTGCAGCCCATGCCTGGGGTGGGAAGGAGCAGATACTTGCAGTGCTGCTTGCCAGCATGCAGCAATCAAAGCTTGCATTTTTCCTCATCTCTTGTGAGAAAAAAACCACCCAAAAAACCCAAAAAACAACTTGCTGAACCACCAGGACACGCAGTCAGGCAGCAAATAAATTGGCAACGGCTTTGTAGAGAGATGCCTGTGTGATGGGTCGTGGAGGGGGTAGGTGGAGGAGACGGAGTTGATGAACCAGATGGGTTGGGTGGGTTATTGGGGAAGCAGATGAGGGTACAGGTGTACATTATGGAGACCAGGGATGCATGGTGATGTCTTTTCCCCTGGTTTTTGTGCCAAGGAGGTGTCGTGCTCCTGCTCCTTCTCAAGAAGCAATCACCAACCTTGTGCAGTGCTGTGTGGTTTCCTTCTCTTGTTCAGTGTCAGCCACGGCATTGGGCTGAAAGAGGAGTGCAGGTCCTCAGTCCTTCATGAGGCTGATGGTCTTTTGTAGCAGCATTTTTCCAGGGGGTCTTTTGGACCTCTCCAACTTTCACGTCTGCTGCTTCTCATTCTGCTGCGTCCCTTCTCTCCTGTCACGCTGGCTGACAAGGTTTCCTCGCTGGCTGGCAGTTATTCTCTGTGCCACATCATCTCCAGCTCCTCCAGCTGCTCTCCTCCTCGCTCCCCTTCTCTCCTTCCTTCTCAACAGCCAAGGCATCGCCTGGTTCCCCCATGCCATCTCCACGCATTAGTGGGGCTTTCCTAAACCTTTGGATTATTTCTGAAGAGGGAATGAGAGATCCTGCTGCTTCCTTCACGTTGTGCTGTAAACTTCATCACTGTCTAACAGCCCTTAAAGTAATCCCAGTGTAAACGTCTTCTGCATTCTGCTTCAGAGCATCGAGATGTTCACTTGGATCAGCGTGATGGGTCCTAGCCAGCAGCTGGAGGAGCTTTAACCATTGCCAAATCCTGTGGGTGATATGAGATGCTGCACATGTGATGCTTCTCATGGGGTCTTGGTGTGGTGAAGTGCGTTGTGTCCAAAGAGAAGACTCAGGGAGCGTCTTATCAATGTCTATCAATACCTCAAGGGTGCAAGGAGAATGGAGCCACCATAGTCTCAGTGGTGCTCAGTGACAGGACCACAGGAGGCTGTTTGAACATCAGGAAACACTTCACTGTGAAGGTCATCAGGTAGCCCAGGGAAGTTGTGCAGTCTCCATCCTTGGAGATATTCAGAAGCTATCTGGACATGGTCATGGGCAACTGGCTGTAGGTGACCCCGCTGGAACAGGGAGTTGGACCAGATGATCTCCAGAGGTCCCTTCAACCTCAACAGTAATCACAACTTAACCACATTTTGAGAAAGTCAACAGTTAAAAAAAACCAGAGTGAAAAAACGTTGAACAAGTGGGAAGTTGGGAACAAGCTATGGAAAGGTCCAGGTGCTGTGATTAAAATGAAGGTTGTTCTCCAGCACTGGAGTTCCTTCAGGCCACCACTACCCAGCCCTATATGTTGGTGGCTGATGAGCTTTGACTTGGTGAGCTTTTGATAATCATCAGAGTTAGAATGGTTTGGATCAGAAGGGACCTGTGAAAATGACCTGATCCAACCACCTTGCCATGGACAGGGACATCTCCCACCAGCCCAGGTTGCTCAAATCCCCATCCAACCTGGCCTTGAACACCTCAAAGGAGAAGGCATCCACAGCTTCTCTGGGCAACCTGATTCACTGTCTCACCACTCTCATCATAAAACATTTCTTACTTATATCAAATCTACTTTCTTTCAGTTTGACACTATTGCTCCTTGTCCTGTCACTACAGGCCCTGGTAAAATCTCTCTACACCTTATAAGCTCCCTTTAATTATTGGAAGGTCGCAACAAGGTCTCCCCAGAACCTTCTCTTCTCCAGGCTGAACAACCCCAGCTCTTTCAGCTGTCCCCATAGCAGAGCTGCTCCAGTCCCTGAGCATTTTCATGTCCCTCCTCTGGACCTGCTCCAATAACTCCATGTCCTGATGTTGAGAACCCCAGAGCTGGACGCAGGGCTCCAGGGAGGTGTCTCAGCAGAGCAGAGTAGAGGGACAGAATCCTCTTCTTTGCCCTGCTGGCCACTTCATTTGGTTTTTCCCTTGAAGCCAGGTGATGCTTTCCCCATTGCTCCCACTCCGTATTTGTCTAGTTCTTTTTTGCTTAAAAACACAAGTTTTGGGTGCATACCCAGACACGTGCAAATAATTTGAATATTATATGTGGATTTTAATACCTTGCCTGCAAAAATGGGTATTTCCTTACAGTTGATCTCTAGCAAGTGCCGCCGTACCACAGAATCACAGAATCACAGAACGTTAGGGATTGGAAGGGACCTCAAAAGCTCATCCAGTCCAATCCCCCTGCCGGAGCAGGAACACCAGATGAGGTTACACAGGAAGGCGTCCAGGCGGGTTTTGAATGTCTCCAGAGAAGGAGACTCCACAACCTCTCTGGGCAGCCTGGGCCAGTGCTCTGTCACCCTGACTGAGAAGAAGTTTCTTCTCCAATTTCAGTGGAACCTCCTGTGTTCCAGCTTGTGTCCGTTACCCCTTGTCCTATCATTGTTTGTCACCGAGAAGAGCCTGGCTTCATCCTCGTGACACTCACCCTTTAAATATTTATAAACATGAATGAGGTCTCCCCTCAGTCTCCTCTTCTGCAAACTAAAGAGACCCAGCTCCCTCAACCGCTCCTCATAAGGGAGATGCTCCACTCCCTTAATCATCTTTGTAGCCCTACGCTGGACTCTCTCCAGCAGTTCCCTGTCCTTCTTGAGCTGAGGGGCCCAGAACTGGACACAATATTCCAGATGCGGTCTCAAATGCAGTACCGCTGCACTATCGCGCCTCATCGGTTACGTTCACTTCATCTTCACCTGCGGTCCGTTCGGCGTAAAGGAATTAGCGAAGCAGATTTGGTATTAATTCCCCAAATGTTCCCAGCTGAAAGCAGCTAAGCAAATATTGCGATGGGTTTGGCACCCGCTAAAAACGTGTCAGCCGCAAAGCTCCTGCTTCTCTTGTCCTCGGCGAATATTACAACGTGAACAGCAGTCTTGCTCGGGGTCACAGGTAAAGCACTTTTGATCAATTGGATTTATTTCCTATTAAGCGGCAGTTCATGATCATAAACCATCGTTTACATTCTGGCATAAATAGCCGTCGCTCTTAAAAGGGCTCAGAACTGAATGAGTGTGAAAATTAAATTCCCCTCTTAAACCGAAGGATGGTCCTTTTGGAAGCTGATTCCAGTAGCAATATAATTAACCTCTTGCTGTGCTATTCTGTGTGAACATATTGAACACGCTCTGTGATAATCATCCCGTAATACTGGTGTCTGCTTTCACACTCAATTCGTAACAGTATTACAGTAATCCCAAAGCTTTTTGTTAACTCTAGGGACTTGGCCAAGTTGGTAGCCAGAACAAAAGGTTTGTTCAGCGCTGATGTCTTGCAGGTGCTTCTGGGAAACACCAAAATAATTTGCTTTTGGGTGTAGGAGCTGTGATGCAACTTTATTCAGGTTCATCCGCAGATTTTTCCTCTCTGCAGGGTCATTTGATCACAGAATCACAGAGAATCACAGAGTATTAGGAGTTGGAAGGGACCTCGAAAGCTCATCCAGTCCAACCCCTGCCAGAGCAGGATCACCCAGACCAGGTCACACAGGAACACGTCCAGGCAGGTTTTGAATGTCTGCAGAGAAGGAGACTCCACAACCTCTCTGGGCAGCCTGGGCCATGCTCTGGCACCCTCACACTAAAGAAGTTTTTCCTCATGTTCAGGTTGAACCTCCTGTGCTCCAGCTTGCTCCCATTGCCCCTTGTCCTGGCATTGGACATCACAGAGCAGAGCCTGGCTCCTTCCTCCTGACACTCGCCCTTTCCAAATTGATCCCCATGAATGAGGGCACCCCTCAGTCTCCTCTGCTCCAAGCTCAAGAGCCCCAGCTCCCTCAGCCGCTCTTCATAAGGGAGATGCTCCACTCCCTCCATCATCTTTGTGGCTCTGCACTGGACTCTTTCAATCCATTCCTGTCCTTCTTGAACTGAGGGCCCAGAACTGGACACAATATTGCAGATGTGGTCTGAGCAGGGCAGAGCAGAGGGGAAGGAGAACCTCTGCCCTACAACCACCTCTCCTAATACACCCCAGGATGGCGTTGGCCTTCTTGGCCACAAGGGCACACTGCTGGCTCATGGTCATTTGATGCATGATCCGTTGATACAACTCTTGAAGGGTCCATGCATGCTTTAGATAGGTCTACAACTTGTGGACTTAGGGCTGGTTCAATGGTTGGACTCGATGATCTTAAAAGTCTTTTCCAACCAAAACCATTTTGTGATTTTATGAACTTCATCTGGAGCTGTACAAGGTTTTTTTAAGGCCATTGGATGCAGAGCTACACTGGCTTTTGGTGACTCTTAGCAACTCTAAGAATTTCTATTATACACTCTCTGCTCCCATGACCAGATCTCAAAACCAGCTCCTGCCCTCTTGATTTAGCCCATCTTGCCCTCCTTTTTCAATTGTTTCCTCCATTTGCTGTATCCTTCCCATCCGCATTATTTCTCACCTGGGGAAGCATGTGGTGTTGGGGACAGGGATATCCCCAGGGATTTTGGGTGCTGGGATTGCTCCCCCACCTGTGCATCCAACAGCAAGCAGAAGTTTCTCCAAGAAAACGACACTTGGAGAAAGGATGCTGAGTGCTTCTTTACATTTCTCTGTCTGTACCAGGGTAATTCATGCTCTTGTGAACATGGAGCTGTTGGAGCAAGTCCAGAGGAGGCCAAAAAGATGCTCAGGGGCTGGAGCAGCTCTCCTATGAAGACAGGCTGAGAGAGTTGGGGTTGTTCAGCCTGGAGAAGAGAAGGCTCCGAGCAGACCTTAGAGCACCTTCCAGGACCTGAAAGGGCTGCAGGAAAGCTGGGGATGGACTTTTTACAAGGATATGGAGTGATAGGATGAGAGGGAATGGTTTCAGACTGAAAGAAGGCAGATTTAGGTTAGACATCAGGAAGAAAATTATTTAAGGGTGATGAGAGACTGGCACAGCCTGCAGAAGAGGAGACTGAGGTGGGGTCTCATTGATACTCATCAATATCTCAAGAGCAGGAGTCAGGAGGATGGGACCAGACTCTGCTCGGTTGTGTCCAGCAACAGGACAAGGGGCAATGGGCACAAACTAGAACAGGGAAGGTTTAACCTCAACATAAGGAAAAACTTCTTTACTGTGTGGGTACGAGAGCACTGGACCAGGCTGCCCAGAGAGGTGTGGAGTCTCCTTCTCTGGAGACATTCAAACCCTGGACGTGTTCCTGTGTGATCTTCTCTGGGTGACCCTGCTCTGGCAGGGGTTGGACTGGGTGATCTCCAGAGGTCCCTTCCAACCCTGACCAGGCTGTGATTCTATAACTTATCTTGTGTCCAGGTTCAAAATCTAACCCTTGGACTTGTTAAATTTCATGCCATTGCTGGTTGCCCAATGCTCCAGTCTATCTAGACCCCTCTACGAGGTGTCTTGTCTCTCAAGAGGGTCAACAGCATCTTCCAGTTTGATGTGATCAGCAAACATGCTCATGGTGCCTTCAGCTGCATCCAGGTCGTTGATACAAATCTTGACCAGAATTGGCCCTAGGATGGAGCCTTGAGGAACACCACTGGTGTCAGCCAGATCACAGAGTCATTAAGGTTTGGAGAGACCTCTAAGATCATCGAGTCCAACCGTAGATGTAGCCCCATTCACTACAACCCTTTGAGCTCTGCCCTTCAGCTGGTTCTCCATCCAGAACACCATGCAACTGCTCATCTCACAGCTGGACCACTTGGCCAGAAGGATGCTGTGATGAACACGATCAAAAGCCTTATTAAAATCCAGAAAAACTACATCCACCACTTTCCCTTCATCCACAAAGCGGGTGGCCTTGTTGTAGAAGGATGTCAAATCAGGATATGGTCTTGCTGGGGCTTTACAAAAGGCAGGGAGATTTGGTCCTATGCTGTCCCAGAGCATCACCTCCTGTGGATGATTTTCCTGCTGTCGCAGCATGGGTTTGCTTTGTGTAGCAGCTCCGTTTTGGGAGCTGAGGAAGAGAAAATGGGGAGGGGGTTACTGAAACTGTACTTCCAAACCTGGAGTAAATCCCATGGCAAGGATGTTCATGGGATTCGTCTTCAAGTTAGAAAATGTTTTCTTTCAGAGTGCCCTTCGGCAGAGACTGTCACTTCTTTATTGAGCTGCTTTTGGTTTCGAGTGCCTGTTTTTTAAATCTCTGTTAGTATCAGAGCCTGAATCAGGAGTTATGGCGTGCTGGTGGCATCCTTTTCACATATAGTCCTTTATTTTTCTTCCTAATGACTGTCTTTGAAAAAGCAATTCAGTTTTATCAGAGCTTTTTGGCCTCTGCTTTGCTTTTTTCTGAGTGGACTTGTCATGACTGACTTAAAAGGGCTCCTTAGAGTGGCCCTGCTGCATTGCTTCACATCCATGAGGTTTAATCTGGAGCTGGGGACGATATCAACACTGTATCAAAGGGCCAGCTTCTGGTCCCCGATTTTTCCTGCTCTTGTTTCGCTTCCAAGTGCTGGAAGATCAAGGTAGCTTCCTTGGCTTGCTTCGGATCGGGATTTAACAGCAGTGATAGCATCAGCTCAGCATTGAGCTGCCAGTGGTCCAACGTGTCCCAGCAGAGGCCCATGCACGGGAAGGTTCAGGTTGGTGATGGAGACCTGATAGAACCCAAATCACATCATGGCCCACAGCACTGATTATTTTCAATTTTTTCCCTATTCCCATGCAATTCCTGTGCCCATATAGGAAGCTTTCTCTGTCCCACATCCTTTTCCAAAAGCAGCAATATTCTCTTGAATGTGGGATTCTGCGCTTCTGAAATTATCCTTGCATATTGAACTTTTTTCCCAGCAGTGGATGAACAGGATTTACTCAGAATCACAGAATCTTGAAGGTTGGAAGAGACCTTTAAGATCATCAAATCCAACCATCAACCCAACCCCACCATGGTCACTAAACAATGTCCCAAGTGCCACACATTTTTTGAACCCCTCCAGGGATGGTGACTCCACCACCTCCCCATGCAGCCCCTTCTAGTGCTTGACCACCAATTTACTCCACCAATATTCCACTTTCTCTAATCCACCCCAAGCAGCAGCATCTTCCTCTTCCCACATGGACTTACACACTTGCTCATTAGGGCTTAGATGGCTGATGATGCTTACTTTTCACTCTGCTTATTTTTTGGCAGAAATTAATGATTCAGATTTAACAAGATCTTATAGAGATGAAGCATTTGGAGTAGGTAACAGGTTGAGAGAGGTTCTCCTTCCTCTCTGCTCTGCCCTGATGAGACCACATCTGCAATATTGTGTTCAGTTCTGGGCCCCTCAGGTCAAGAAGGACAGGAACTGATTGAAAGAGTCCAGCAGAGCCACAAAGATGATGGAGGGAGTGGAGCGTCTCCCTGATGAGGAGCGGCTGAGGGAGCTGGGGCTCTTGAGCTTGGAGAAGAGGAGACTGAGGGGTGCCCTCATTCATGGGGATCAATTTGGAAAGGGCGAGTGTCAGGAGGAAGGAGCCAGGCTCTGCTCTGGGATGTCCAATGCCAGGACAAGGGGCAATGGTCCCAAGCTGGAGCATGGGAGGTTCAACCTGAACATGAGGAAAAACTTCTTTAGTGTGAGGGTGCCAGAGCATGGCCCAGGCTGCCCAGAGAGGTTGTGGAGTCTCCTTCTCTGCAGACATTCAGGACCCGCCTGGCCGTGTTCCTGTGTGACCTGGTCTGGGTGATCCTGCTCTGGCAGGGGTTGGACTGGATGAGCTTTTGAGGTCCCTTCCAACTCCTCATATTCTGTCATTCTGTGAAACACACTTGCTCATTAGGGCTTGGCTGGCTGATGATGCTTATTTTTCACTCCGCTTATTTTTTGGCAGAAGTGGCGGATTCAGATTTAACAAGTTCTTATAGAGATGAAGAATTTGGAGTAGGTAGCAGCAGGTCAAAAAGTTTCCCCCGCCTCATTTTTAATGCCATGGGGGTAAATAGGCATTTTTACAAAAGCTTTAACTTTTTTTTTTGATTGAAACTTCCTTGCAAGTGATTTTAATTGTCCACTTTGTATTGGTGGTGGAAAAAACAAAGCTACCACTTTGAATCATTAAAATTTCATTAATCTGGGAGAGACACAGCCTAGAAATAAGAGGCAATTTGGAATGGTTGGAGAATATAAAAGTTTAAGGTGCGGCAGTGCTCTTATGTTTTAAGGATGCTAGAAAGCAAATTAGACCTCGTGTTTTTTCCACCAGACGTCCCAGGAGCCAACCCTGGTTTTGTCCTCCCTGCTTCAGCTTCCCTAGGGGGTCGATTCCTGGTGATTCTCATAGCAAAAATAAGCAAAATAATGAAAAATAGTGTAGAAATAAGGATGCTTGTAACTATATTGCATTCGATGCCTTTCCTAAAGGATGGATCCTGGATTTCACCTACTCAGAACGCTGTGGCGAGAGGTTTTGGACAGCAAATTGCCCATCTCAAGGTCAGTGTTGAAGTTTGCACAGGGTGTGGGCACCGAAGTTGCGAGCGGTGCCCGGGGGATGCGCGGCTCCGAATAAAACACCGACCTCAGCAGCCGCGCGGCCCCGTTGCGATGGGCGCGGGCCGCGAGCCCTGCCTGATAAATGATGCTCATATCCCATTCAAATATGATGCAAGCAGTTTTTTTGTAGTTTGTCTTCCATTGCGGTAGTAAAGTTTTTAATTAGGAAAGCTAATGAGATCGATTAGTCATTAGAAGTGACCTCTGGATCTCGGCGAGGAGCGTGCATGTGTGCGCCGGGCTGATAACGGGGGACGCTGGGGTATTGTTTGTAATAAAAGCGTAAAGTGTTTGATTTGAGTGAAATGTGCCACGGGGAATACATCATGCGGAGAAAAAAAATTACAACCCTGGGAGCCTGTAATGAAGGGAATTAAACCAACATCCTATCTAAATAACATGATTATCTACACAAAACCCCTCAGCTAGCAAGTAATAATAGAAAACTGAGCTCTTCGGAGAGTCTCTTTCAGGAGGTGGTTAATGCTGGAGCCGTGCACGCAGGCACTTTCAGAAGAGCAGCTCCGGCATGAATACCCCATCCAATTACCGCTGGGGAATAGAGTTTACCAGGTGCCAGCCCGTCTGTGCAAAGAAGGTGGGGGGGGGATGCCCGAAAGCTGCGCCAATTTGGGACCTCTATTTCTTACGCGAGCGTGAGGAGGGGGGGACGATGTCAGGAGGGAGTTTGATGAGGCTCGGGGTTGATTAGTGGCAGCTAGAGCTTGCGTAGGGGCAGAAAGAAAGAACTGTTAATAATGTAATCGACAAATTCCCAGCGTAATAATTTTGTAGAAGTCGGAGCGGCGGAGGGAAAGGGTCAACTCGTGCGGTTGCTGTGCTGGGAGGATGCAGGGTTGTGGCTCTCATCCCTTCTTGGTGTGAAAAAGCTGCTTTGGGTACGTGGTTGATGTTGTATCCGTGAGAGGATGGGTAGTCCAAATACTGGGTCCTGCACTTAGGGCACAATAACCCCATGCAGCGCTGCAGGCTTGGGGACGAGTGGCTGGAAAGGACCTGGGGGTGTTCGTGGACAGCAGGATGACCATGAGCCAGCACTGTGCCCTTGAGCCAAGAAGGCCAACGCCATCCTGGGGTGGATGAGAAGGGGTGGTTGTAGGGCAGAGAGGTTCTTCTTCCCCTCTACTCTGCCTTGGTCAGACCACATCTGCAATATTGCATCCAGTTCTGGACCCTCAGTTCAAACAGGACAGGAACTACTTGAAAGAGTCCAGTGCAGAGCCACAAAGATGCTGGAGGGAGTGGAGCATCTCCTGATGAGGAGCAGCTGAGGGAGCTGGGGCTCTTTAGCTTGGAGCAGAGGAGACTGAGGGGTGCCCTCATTCATGGGGATCAATTTGGAAAGGGCGAGTGTCAGGAGGAAGGAGCCAGGCTCTGCTCTGGGATGTCCAATGCCAGGACAAGGGGCAATGGGAGCAAGCTGAAGCATAGGAGGTTCAAGCTGAACATAAGTAAAAAATACTGTGAGGGTGCCAGAGCATGGCCCAGGCTGCTCAGAGAGGTTGTGGAGTCTCCTTCTCTGCAGACATTCAAAACCCGCCTGGCCGTGTTCCTGTGTGACCTGGTCTGGGTGATCCTGCTCTGGCAGGGGGGTTGGACTGGATGAGCTTTCGAGGTTCTTTCCAACTCCTGATAGTCTGTGTGTGATAGGTCCATGCCTCCTGGGTGACAAGGGGGTCTTTTAGTTGGCCAGGTGATTTGCCAGCCCTCACCATAGCTTGAATTTCATAGTTTGTGTGCAAAGTTGGGCCATGCAGAGGTTTGCACGTCTGTCCTTTAGTCGTTCCCATTTTTTGCAATACTAAATACATTTCTCTATAACTTTACCAGTGCTTGCCAGCAATAATAACTAATTAGAGCTTAAACCTTGCAAAAGGCTTTAAAACGCCATGTGATGGTGCAGTTCCTGTCCTGAAGAATTTAGGCTGATACAGAAAGTCCCGGGACAGGGAAACAGCAATAAAAGCCTGTTTGCTTTCTGTCTTCTTGCCTCACCTCTAAAGCGATGAGTGTCTGCAATTCCTCCTGTCATGGAATCATTGAATGGTTTGGGTTAGAAGAAACCTTTGAAGATCCTGTTGTCCAAATCCCCTACCATGTACTGGGACACCTTCCACTAAACCAGGTTGCTCAGAGCCCCATCCAACCTGATCTTGAACTCTTCCAAGGATGGGGCATGCACAGCTTCTCTGGGCAACCTGGTCCAGTGTCTCACCCCCCTATCATAAAGAATATATTCCTTATATATAATCTAAATCTACTCCCTTCCAGTTTAAAACTGTTACCCTTTGTCCTGTCACTACAGATCCTGGCAAAAAGTCTCTCTTCTTCTTTCTTATAAGCTCCTTTGAAATATTTTAAAGCCACTACAAGGTCTTCCTGGAGCCTTCTCTTCTCCAGGCTGAACAATCCCAACTCTCTCAGCCTTTCTGCATAGCAGAGATGCTTCATCCACCAGCATCCCCAAGTTCTTCACTGCAGAGCTTCTCTTCATCCATCCATCCATCCATCCATCCATCCTATCCATCCATCCATCCTATCCATCCATCCAACCCATCCATCCATCCTATCCATCCATCCTATCCATCCTATCCATCCATCCATCCATCCATCCTATCCATCCATCCATCCTATCCATCCATCCAACCCATCCATCCATCCTATCCATCCATCCTATCCATCCTATCCATCCATCCATCCATCCATCCTATCCATCCATCCATCCTATCCATCCATCCAACCCATCCATCCATCCTATCCATCCATCCTATCCATCCTATCCATCCATCCATCCATCCATCCTATCCATCCATCCATCCTATCCATCCATCCAACCCATCCATCCATCCTATCCATCCATCCTATCCATCCTATCCATCCATCCATCCATCCATCCTATCCATCCCCCAGCATGTACTGATACTGGAGATTGCCCAGACCCAGTGCAGGACCTTGCCCTTTGCCTCATTGAATTTTATGAGTTTCACAAAACATCTCATTTCATTTCAATTTCTTCTATTTTAATTTTGATTCCAAATCACCAGAAGATCTTTAAGTTCCTGGCATTAACTCTCTGACTTTTCACTTTGTTCAACATTTACCCATTTACCTAACTCACCCTTACGTTGAATGTGCTGTGTAGCGCTGCTGATTTTAGGGATGCTCGCTGCTTGATGGCATCGTGTCGGTTTTGAAAGCATCATCAAAAGTCATTCTGTGACGCCACAGAAAATAATTTGCATGCAGGCATTATTTTGATGCATTAATAAAGCAGAGGTCCCATATCAGAGTGGGGCGATGTAAAAAAGAGCCTCATAAGGAAGGGCTGAAGGTCCCACTTGCTGCAGTGCGGGCAAAGGTGATGCCGAGTTAGAGCTGGCTGGGCTATTTGTACCAAACCCCTTCCAAATTTTATTGCAGCCATAGAAAATAGATAATTTGCATGGTGTCGTGGCTTTGTAGGTGATATTGAAGGCTGTGAGTCCCTCCATGTGCTCCTTGCTTGGTGATCGTTCATTGTACGGTGTAGTATCGAGGAGCGTTGCAACCGTCATCTTCATTATGAAGAATTCCAGTGATTTATCTGCTGTGGCAGAGCTTGCTTTTCTTCTCCCCCCTACATCAGAAGTTGTAACTCTCCGACTGAATTTGGGAGTGGAAAATCACACTGTGGGCTACCTGAACCCTCCCAAACCCAGCGTGCGACACCGGCTTGCTTGGGAACTCACAAGAAGGAAAATATTCCCTGTATTAAACATCATCACCACTGCTGCAGGGCAAGGGGGAAGCTGCTCCCTCAGCTCTAGGGAACGAGATCGACTCTAAAATACATTTCCCTAATTTTCTTGCTTGGACACAGATCCCGCATCCTGGGATTAGCAGTTTGCCTGGGAAGCAACTTTATTTTCCCTTCTCTCGCAAAGAACCAAAGATGAGGCCGGGTACAACATTTTCAGGGAAAATAATGATTCGGCTTTTCCCCTCTCAACCTTGCAATAATTTTAATTAGAGTATCTCCAAGAAAAACAGCCGGCCCTTTAAATCAGTTATAAAACCCAAAGACTTCGTCTCAGCATGTAGTGTCAGCTTTAATTATCTGGGCAGTTATAGCTGTATGTTATAAAAGTCGGGCAATTAGATGCATTCCTTAAAGCCGCGGAAAAAAATTGCGAGCTATCAAGTGGAGGAAAACCAGAGTCAAACGTGGAACTGTTAATTGCATGAAACATTCAGCAGAATAAACCGGCGTGTAGATCATCCTGCGAAATATGGTGAAGATGGGCATGATTTAATGTGTAAATCTGTTTCCGATGTAGACGGGAGGGGAACAAGGTATTGTTGGTGAATGCATGATTGCTTGGTAGATTTGCTGCCGGGCTGGTGAAGCCAAACACCCCCAAGCCCATCAGAGCCTTTCTGTTGCCATCTACCATGGTGGTCTGTTGTGGTTTACGGCTGGGTTGGCCACTAAATCCTGGACAGATGCTCTGTGTTAACCCCTCTCCATTCCCCAGAAGGGAAGAGAAAAGAGAAGAAGGGAGAGAGACTTAACGAGTTGGAAAATAAAACTTAACAGATTTAATGAAACAATAATACTGATACTACAGGATAATCATGTAAATAGGAAAAGAATGGAATATATACAGATATGTGCAAATATAGATACAAAACCAATCTAAAATCCTCCCCCAATGACGTACATGTCATCAGAGGCTCTGCAGAGCAGGGCACTGGCAAAGTCCCCGTGTGGAGCCAGCAGCAGTGGGAGCACACACCCGGTGTTCCCAGGCGGTCTCCCATCCAAGTCCTGAGCGGGCCCAACCCTGCTGAGCTTCCCAGCTCAGAGCTGAGCAGGATGAGGACCACAGGGCTGAGGATGAGAGGCAGGCGAAGCAGCAGGGTCTGCTGGGCCTTGGGCCATTGCAGGGGTGGAGAGGGAAGGAAGGGTCCAAGCTGGAAGGGTGGAGCCCCTGGGGATCCCTGGGCTTTGCACTGAGTGTGGCGTGTGTGGGGTGCAATAGCTGGTTGGGCAGGTTTGGGTCCGCTCCTCCCCGTAGATGCAGATTAGCTGGTTGGGCAGGGTTGGGTCTGCTCCTCCCTGTAGATGCAGATTCCCATGGGGAGCCAGTGGCCTTGCCATGTTTCCATCCCATCCCAGCACTATCACTTGTAGCAGTGAACATTGTTGTTAAACTGGTTTCAGCAAGTTCAGCCACTGAGAAGAGACTGAGCTGAAAAGTGAAATCACTAAAGAGAAAATCAGTTCTGTTTAGGTCAAACCAGGACATGGTCCCATGCCTGACATGCCCCAGGGGTCTTCTGCTCTTTTGCTGGTGCTAAAGAGTTGGGTGTAAGACCTACGTTGATGAGGTCCCTTCTGTCCCACGCACACCTGAATTTCAAGCCCTTCTTTCCATTTGCTTTCTCGTAGGAGCCAACTTGCACTTCGTAAGGAACCCCCCAGCCAACAAAGTGATAAAGACGCGCTACAGGATAGTGAAGAAGAACGTGGTGTCTCCAGCCTTATCCTCCTTCAGCAACCCCATTCCCAACTGGAAGACGAGGCGCCCCGTGGCATCCAGGTAATTATTCCATCCATTAAATGCCGCTGGCTGGGACGTGGGAGCCGAGGGAGCTCCCACGTTGGCTCCTTGTTATTACCATTGCGTGTTCATAGCTTAATTTCTCTGTTTGTTTAGCTGCTTCTACGCAGGGTTTATTGACTTAAAGTGTAAAATCGTATTAGTAATCGTGTTAGCCCGAGTCGGCAGCCAACAGCTTACCACAGTCTGCAGCTTCTTATTTATTCCCTGTTTGAATTAATTGTTGCCATGAAGCAGTTAAATAAGCTGCAGAGGAATAAATACATTCGGCTTTTTACATCAGACCTAAGCAAATTTGCTGCTTCTTTTGGAGATGGACATGGGTTGTTAATTAGGGATGGTCAACCCTGCTAACGAGGCCAGACCTTACATTAGTGCGTACATTGGTGCTACAGAGGAGCTTATTGAACATGTGTTGGAGGCAAAAAACCCTATGCCAAGAGGTAGGTGCAGGCACAAACTTGCTTCTTCCCGTGTTATCTGGATGGGTGGAGGAGCATCAGCCCGACTCCTTAGCAAATAATTTGGCGTGCGGGCACCCGTCTGAAGAAGGGTGTCACCAAGGGATGGTGCTGTACCCTTGAGTTTGAGTCTTCCTAAATCAGTTGTGCTGGTGGAGGGGTTACCAGGGAACATCTCAGAGGCCAGGACATGTCTGGATGTTGTGTATAAGCCAAAAGGTCATTATGGTAATTGATGCTTTAAAAAAAGGTGCTATTAGAACTGATGGTTTTGGTTTTAACCCAGATCCTGGCTATTCTTGGGTTGAGAATGACTTCTCCTCCCCACCAAATGCTGGTTTGCAACTGCCACAGGCAATATTTTGGGCAAAGAGAACCTGCTCTGCTCCCCTATGGGCTTCTTTGGGCTTCTGGAGGTGTTCAAGAAGTTAGTGAATGTGGCACTTGGGGACATGGTTTAGTGACCATGGTGGGGTTGGGTTGACATTTGGACTTGATGATTTTAGAGGTCACTTCCAACCTTAATGATTCCGTGTGATTCTTTGTTTTATTAATGGTTAAACTCAATGATCTTAAAGATCCTTTCCAACCTAAATGATGCTCTGGTTATTTATTCCAGCGTAGCAAAGCTGAGGAGCTGGGGGATGCTGTGGGCTGTCCCCCACCAATGGCTCCTCAAGTGGAGCATCTACACAGGTTGGCATCAACACCTTGCTCCAAGTGGTTTCTTCCAGAAGTGACTTCTCCCAGCAGTGTCCCAAGGGTTGGTGGCTTTTGTGGTGGCTTTACTTGTAGAGAGACAAAGATTGCAGTGATGGTTTTGACTGACTCTGCCTGATGTTTCTCTATCTTTGGCTTTAAGTTTCACAAGTGTTGGTATCTGAAGGGAGGGTTGGTTTTGGAAGACTTGAGGATGGTGAGATACCAGGTAAACAGGGAGATTTTTAAAAAATCTGCTTATTTTCCACCTATTTTAAAAAATATAATCTTAGGTCTATTATTTTGTCTTGTTTTATCAAGCTTTTAGTTGAGAAACTCCTCGACTCGTACACTATACCAGTCTCAGTTTCAAAGTGCTGCTTCTCATATGGAAACTGAGATCTTTTCAGGTTAACGGCTGATTTCCACCCAGATTTCCTGTGGTCAATCTTACCCGCGCCTCCTCCTCCTTTTTCTTCCCCTTCTGCTTTTGCCTTCGATATCTTCTCACCTTCATATCATACCCTTTTATCCAGTCCTGAGATCCATGTCTCCTCTTATCCCCCCCCAAAAGCATTTGGTTTCCCTCCTTCGGTGCAATTACTGCTCTGTTTGTTGGTGCCACCTCATAGAATCATAGCAATTATTGAGTTGTTTTCTTTTGTCCAAATACAAGCTTTTCCTAAATGTTATTATTAATTTTTCTAAGTGTGGCTTTTGCACTGTGAATGTACAAGTAAGACATGGTAAAATATTCAGTTGTGTTCCTTCTTAGAGCATTTACATCCGCATCGACTTGCATCTTGTCCTGGCCTATCCATGCCTCAGTTTGCTGCTTTTTTGGTCCTGAACCAGCCATTTTAAGCACATTTTTGTTTCTGTTTTTTCTTTCTTCAAATGTTCTGCAAGGAATCAGGGTGAAACTGCTGCTTTAGTGTCTCCCCACCGTTAATGCACCTCAACTGGGACCTCAAAAGAGAAAATGTGAGCCAGGCAAGGGCCACCCTGCTCCATAATCATCCCAGTTTTGTTCCTGGGAGGGGAATTTGTGTCTTGGACCTGCTGGTGGATTCGGTTCTGCTATCATTTTCCCAGCCGGTGAAATGTGATGATGTTTTTTGTCACTGGATGCTCTTTATAGCGAGAATTATTGTGTCGTACTGCGACACAACATTGCCCAGAGCTGTTATGCCGTTGATGTACGAGCACAACTCATGAAACTCTTTCAAGCATCAATGGTAAGGGAGGGAGAGAGAGGCTTCTCGTCGCTATATCAAATTTAATCCAGATATGCAGATGCATGTGTTTAATCCAGTGCTGTAATAAATGACTCTCTTGGTTGCCCAGAGAGGTGGTAGATGCCCCCTCCCTGGAAACATTCAAGGTCAGTTGGGATGGGACTTTGAGCAACCTGATCTGGTGGAAGATGTCCCTGCTCATTGCAGGGGGTTGGACTGGACGACCTTAAAAAGTCCCTTCCAACTGAAACCATTTGATGATGTACTCCCCATCTGGAGCACTGTGTCCAGTTCTGGGTCCCCCAACATAAGAAGGACATCGAGCTGCTGGAGCGGGTCCAGAGGAGGCCATGAAGATGCTCAAGGACTGGAGCACTTCTGCTATGGGGACAGCTGAGAGAGTTGGGGTTGTTCAACCTGGAGAAGAGAAGGCTCCAGGGAGACCTTAGAGCACCTTCCAGGACCTGAAGGGGCTACAAGAAAGCTGGGGAGTAACTTTTTATAAGGGCAGGTAGCAACAGAACAAGGGGGAATGGCTTTAAAGTGGGAGAGGGGAGATTTAGACCAGATATTAGGAAGAAATTCCTCCTTGTGAGGGTGGTGAGGCCCTGGCCCAGGTTGCCCAGAGAAGCTGTGGGTGCCCCCTCCCTGGCAGTGCCCAAGGTCAGGTTGGACAGGGCTTGGAGCAGCCTGGGCTGGTGGAGGTGTCCCTGCCCATGGGGGTTGGACTGGAGGAGCTTTTAAGGTCACTTCCCACCCAAACCGTTCTATGATTTTATGAACTTCAGCCTTAGTTAATAGAAAACAACTCATGCTCCAGCTGGTCGGCTCAGGCTCTTCCCTTGTAGATTGTTACTCTAGATCAAGATGGTTGATGGATGGAGGACCTGTGGTGAGGGCAGGAGCTTCAGGCAGAGGATTCATAGAATCATAGAGTCACAGAATGGTTTGGGTTGGAAAGGACCTTTAAAGCTCCCCAAGTCCAACCCCTGCCATAGGCAGGGACACCTCCACCAGCCCAGGCTGCTCCAAGCCCCATCCAACCTTTCAGGCAGGGTTTGTACAGGAGTCTTCGACTGTGGCGTGGTGGGTCTCCCCCAACCAAGCAGTGATATTGCAGAGGAGCGACCTGGTTTTGCTGCTGCGATTGGCTGAGAGCTCTCACTTGTAGAATAATTTTATCCGTATTAATCTTTGACTTCATTAAATGATGTAGTTTAGATCTTGCGGCTGTTTCAGACAAATCTTGATGAAATGCCATCAGCAAATTAAAACAATTATATTTCAAAGAAGCAATAAATCTCTTACTCAGTCTCCCTATTACCTTCGTTGTGTGTGATCAATCATCGGGACTGTCTGGAGGAAGCACATGGCAAATGCTTCTCCCAGAGTTTTTATGGGGCTTTTTTTGCTCCGTCTTTCACAGCATCCTCTTGGACCCGTAACAAGCAACGAGCCAGGAGCTGCTTTCTCACTGCTTTGCTGTGATTTTGCCAAGTAAAGGGCAGTTTCGGTGCTGGTGGGACATGATGTGCATGCATCACATGAGGAGGTTTGGCCACCTTGTTATTTTTATCTCAACTATTTATTTTTAATACCCTTGCCACCTTAAGCCAGAAGTGGGATATTAAAAGGCTGGTGGTGCTGCAGCCAAGTGCTGCTCCCAAATTAGTTTCTGGCTGAAGATTAAGGAGAAGTTCATACTATAAAATCCAGGTCTTGAGGAGTCCAAAAGTGATGTACAAGGGTGTTACATGGCCACGGATCTTTTCAGATTTAATATGTTGCTGTAATAGACTTTAGGCAGGAGCTGTGTTCTTGTCCACCTTGTGAACTTCTTGTCCCTAAAGATGCTTTATGAGGTTGCCCACCCCAGTTTGCAGCAAGAAACCTTGTTGGCACATCCCTCATTGCCAAAATACTCCCCCAAAGCACCAGACTAAGCTGAAGAGGGTCACGTCTATGGGACATGAGTGACAGGGAAAGTCACTTCAGGTCTGGAGGTACCTGGTGCTAATCCCTCGGTGATGAGTTGCATTCTCCTCTTATTGCTGGGTTGCATTAAACTTCGCCCTGCCGCTGACTTTTCGTAGAGGCGATAGGTGGGAGTATATTTTAAATTAATTTTACTACACTTTTTGTAATATTTTTGTTTTAAATAGATTTATAAGCAACTTGGGGGCTATTTCTCCAAATTTATGAAGATAATTTTCACTCTCTTGATAAGGTTAAATTTACACCTGCTATTTCCATATTAATTCACATTGCTAAGTGGATCTAATTTTCTTCCGTTCTTCTATCTAGCAAGTGTGGCCTTTCCTAATGCAATTTCCCCCTCACTAAATCACTGTGATCGGGAGTCATGATCGAGTTAAATTAACTTAAATTAATTTACTTAATAAGAGCTCCAGATCATTGTGAATGAGGTTAAGATTTATTGATTCTCCTTTTCACTCCTCCCCCTTATCTCTCGCTGCTTTGCAGGAGCGTGGCTCCGGAGGGCTGTGATTTGCTTGCCTTCGATTTCATTTGCTCCTATTGACATTGGGGTTGGTCATCGCTTCGAAATCGCGGGGGGGCCACCCGCTCCCCGTGCAGCCTCTTGCTACTGGGAGAAGGCTGAGCCAGTCACAGAATCACAGAGTCACAGAATATGAGGAGTTGGAAGGGACCTCGAAAGCTCACCCAGTCCAACCCCTGCCAGAGCAGGATCACCCAGACCAGGTCACACAGGAACATGGCCAGGCGGGTTTTGAATGTCTGCAGAGAAGGAGACTCCACAACCTCTCTGGGCAGCCTGTTCCAGTGCTCTGTAGCCCTCATATTAAAGAAGTTTTTCCTCATGTTCAGGTTGAACCTCCTATGCTCCAGCTTGCTCCTGTTGCCCCTTGTCCTGTCATTGGACATCAGAGAGCAGAGCCTGACTCCTTCCTCCTGACACTCGCCCTTTCCAAATTGATCCCCATGAATGAGGGCACCCCTCAGTCTCCTCTGCTCCAAGCTCAAGAGCCCCAGCTCCCTCAGCCGCCCCTCATCAGGGAGATGCTCCACTCCCTCCAGCATCTTTGTGGCCCTGCTGGACTCTTTCAAGCAGTTCCTGTCCTTCCTGAACTGAGGACCCAGAACTGAACACAATATTGCAGATGTGGTGTGAGCAGGGCAGAGCAGAGGGGCAGGAGAACCTCTCTGCCCTACAACCACCCCTTCTCATCCACCCCAGGATGGTGTTGGCCTTCTTGGCTGCAAGGGCACATTGCTGGCTCCTGGTCATCAACACACCCAGGTCCTTTCCAACCACTCGTCCCTAAGCCTGTAGCACTGCATGGGGTTAATGTGTCCAAAGTGCAGGAAACCATGTTTCTAAGCACCTCATTTACCTGTCTTTTAAATACCTCCAGGGATGTGGCACCTGGGGACATGGTTTAGTGGGCATGGTGGGATTGAGTTGATGGTTGGACTTGATGATCTTCGAGGTCTTTTCCAACCTTCATGACTCTATAATTCTGTGAAACCAGGATGTCCAGACTTCATAGACCTTGCAGAAACCACCTGGGGTTGAGGGTGCTGTAGGATTGTGGAAAGTGCTAGAAAGGTAGGGAGGGCATCAGCCGTTGTGGCTGGGATCCTGCACGTTGATTCACCTTGGCTGGAGGAAGCAGATGAGCATAAGGACAGGAGGATGCTCCAGGCCATTGTGGATTATCCCTCTTGAAAGCTCCACCAAAGGGACAGTCTTCTTCGCAAGGCAAATGGGACAAACCCAGATGGCATTGAGCATCCATCCCAAGGTGACAGTGGGAGATGTCCATCCCCCTCTATGGGTAATGCCGTGCCCATGATGGGCTCAGCCAGGAGCTGTGCCAAGAGCAAGAGAGGGCATTGGTGGGGAGAAGAATAGTGCACCAACGCTTGCAGGAGACCCCAGCTCATTGAGAGAGAGACACTTTAAGACAGATTTTTGGGAGCAGAGAGACCTATGCATAGCGCCTGATGTTGTGTTTATAGACCCCCGATGGGCGAGTTAAACGCTGACCCACTTTGAAGAGTTTTCTTCTAAAATCCTGATGCATGTGTTTAAAAGAAAAGTAACCTGTATGCAAATAATCGTCTGGCACTGATGGAGAAGCTCAAATATTTCCTTCAGAAAACTTAACGGCACCTCTTGAGGGACAGTTCTACCCCTCCAGCACTATAAATAAGTAAAGAACAAGCTAATAAAACATTTGTCAGAGATTTGCCTGCTCAGTAGAAAAGATTTGTCAGCAGAGGGACGCGCTTGTGTGGTTTAGTTCTGTTTTCTTCCTTTCTTTCTGTTTCTCGGCCTGCAGCATGTTGAATGGACTAAGGTGGAAATGAAAGCCTTCTGGGCTTGGCTTGGGTCCTCACCACTGGTTCCCTTGCAAAGCCTTTAGGGTTTTTATGCTGAAAGATAAAGTGTGTGATGCAGGCTGGGAAATGGGCTGGTGCTCAACCACTGTGGTGGGTGCAAGTGCCACTTCCCCAGGCCAAAGGGGCACACGGCTGAGTGCCCGAGAGGAGGAGAAACCACCATCTCTACCAGTCATCATCTTTTCAGGAGGTTGAGATGCTGTGTGCTAGGTGGCTTGGACACACCGACCTCCCTGTCTCATCCTTTCCTTTCCTTCACAGTGGGTGAGTTTTTAGTTTTTGATTTCTTTTTGCTCTCTTACCAATGGTTTTCAGGTACCCATTGCCAACCCAACTCGTCACCCAGTTCATAGAATGGTTCGGGTTGGAAGGAACATTTCAAGAGCATCTTGTCTAACCCGTCTGCCACCGGCAG
>NW_010178030.1:12972-13619 GCF_000695765.1 Mesitornis unicolor | reverse complement strand
CCCTAGATCAGGTTGCTCAGAACCCCGTCCAACCTGACCTTGAACACTTCCCATCATGGGGCCATCTGATGCCTCCTCTCTAACTTCTGCTGAGCAGCAAAGATATCTACTGAGGGTCTGGGGAGGCCACCACTCTCCAGCACTGTCCCTACGCTTGGTTTCCTCTCTTGTGCAGCATCATCACCTGCTTTTGCCTCATGTCCCATGCTGGGTTGCTGAGCTAATTTCATGCAGCCCTTGCCATCCTCTCCTGGGGAAGCCTTTCAGATTTTTCTTGCTGTCTCATCTCATTTTGCTGATGTATCTTGAGCCCTGTTACACCCTTCCTCGCAGGAGTGGAGTTGTACTTTCACCTCCTTGTTTCAATGGTATCTTGTGGTCGAGAAGGGCGCTCTCTCTGTGGTGGAGTCTCCTTGTTTCAATGGTATCTTGTGGTCGAGAGGGGCGCTCAGCTTCTCTCTCTGTGGTGGAGAATTTTCCGTGTCTGACTAGGGCGAGTGAATCTGCAGGTGCTGGTCTTTGCAGACTGGGGTGATGCAGAGTAGCCCAGCCTCCATGCACAGCACAGCACCTTAAACCCAAGGCCCCTCAGGTCAAGAAGGACAGGGAATTGCTTGAAAGGGTCCAGCAGGGCCACAAAGATGATG
>NW_010178030.1:0-12664 GCF_000695765.1 Mesitornis unicolor | reverse complement strand
CGTGTTCCTGTGTGACCTGGTCTGGGTGATCCTGCTCTGGCAGGGGTTGGACTGGATGAGCTTTTGAGGTCCCTTCCAACTCCTCATATTCTGTGGTTCTGTTTCACTCTGCATTGAGCTGTTGGGCAGTTTACTTGTTACGCTACATTAATTCAGTTGCCTCTGAGCTTTTTGGCTGCACCCTAAGTCACCCTGGGACATCCATCTGTTCTGGAAATGAGATGGGTTCACCCAAGTTTTGAATTGGAAACCACTGAGAAGTGTTTGAGATACATTGGTGCTTCTCCTACAGCCCAACATTGAGTAGCTTTGCCTGTGCTGGCAGTCGCAGCATGGCTTGAGGCTTGCTAGGGAATGATTTCCAGCACTTTGGGAAGATACTGCTTCATGTGGCACTTGGGGACATGGTTTAGAGGGCACGGTGGGGTTCAGTTGACGGTTTGTTCTGGTGATCCTTTCTTGGAGGTCTCTTCCAACCTTAATGATTCTGTGATTCTGTATAGCGTGAAACAATACCGTGCCAGTGCCAAAAAGCACTAGGTGAGATCTGAAAAGGTGCCACAAATCACAGCATCATTAAGATTGGAAGAGACCTCTAAGATCATCAAGTCCAACCCTCAACCCAACCCCACCATGGCCACTAAACCATCTCCCCAAGTGCCACATCCTCGCGTTTTTTGAACCCCTCCAGGGATGGTGACTCCACCACTGCCCTGGGCAGCCCCTACCAGTGCTAGACCACTCTTTCAGTAAAGAAATTATTCCCAATATCCGATATAAACCTCCCTTGGCACAACTTGAGGCCATTTATCTTGTTCAGGTGATGCTCCGGTGGCTTTTTGCCTTCTCTGCTCCTGCTACCAATTGCTCCTGGATCTTCTCGCACCTTGAGAAAGGATCGTGAGCATCGTGACCCCTATGGGCAGAGGTTGGGGCCAGCAGGAGTTAATTTTGGTTTATCAAGATGATAAAATACCCCTCCGCCTCCCCAGCTTTTGACGCGTTAATCTGAAAAAGGAGTCGAAATGTGACTAATGTCCTTAAAGTTCCTGTCAATTTTTTTCTTCCCAAATTCATTTGACATGAAAGTGAGAAGTAAACAGAAAGCTTGTGTTTAAGCAGATAACTTAGAAAGCCTTTTCCATCACATTTAAAAACGGCCGTGTCATGGATTCTGCGAATTGGCGGGTTCTATTTTGTTTTATTTTATTTTGTCTGTGTGGTAAATTTTCTTTTAATAATCTCGACGTGGTTTTACGAGGTTTAGGGCTAAGATTTTTTTTGAAGGGATGTTAAACCATTCTCCAAAATGACATCTCATTAAAGTGAAATTCATCTGCCGGGATTGGAGACATTACAGGCAGGAGGAAACCGTGGCTCCCATTTGAAAAAATAGATATATTTATTTTTTTCTTCTATAGGAAGTACTTTTAATCTCTTTAATGAGGATGGTAGGAGATACACAACCCCGTATTGTTTTGGAGAAGCCCTGACATCTGCCCTAGCGTAATCCAGTTTCTGTTAGGGACCGGTTTAGAGGCTTTATAAAACAATGTCGCCTCTTTTGGGCAAAGCTCGGGATTAATCTTTCATACGCGCACTCCCCCCTCGCAGAAGGACAGGCACTGGGAACACTCGCTCTTCCCTGGGTTCTTTCTTTTAAAAATGTTTTCTTTTTTTCTCCTATTTCTTCTTTCCCCTGTTCCCCCTTTCCCCTTTTTTTCTCCTTTCCCCCTTTCCCCTTTCCTGCTTTCCCTCTCTTCTTTTTCCCCTTTGCTTTTTTCCTTTTTCTTTTTTCTTATTTTTCTTATTTTTCTTTTTTCTTTTTTCCTTTTTTCAGATTTTTTCCTTTTTTCTTTGTCTTTTCTTGTTTTCTTTTTTCTTTTTTCCTCTTTTTTTTTTTCCCTTTCCCTGTTTTTCCTTTTTCTTCTTTTTCCTTTTCCCCTTTTCCCTTTTCCCCTTCCCTTTTTCCATTTTCTCTATTTTCATTTATCCATTTTTTCCTTTTTTTCTTTTGTTCTTTTTCATTTTTCCCCTTTTTTCCCTTTCCCCCTTTTCTCTCTTTCCTCCTTTTTCCTTTTATTCCTTTTTTCCTTTTCCTTTTTTCCCCTTTTCCCTTTTCTCCTTTTCTGCTTTTTAATTTTTTTCTCCTTTTCTCCTTCTTTTCTTTCCCTTTTTCTTTTCCTTTTTCTTTTTTCCTTTTTCTTTTTCCTTTTTCCTTTCCTTTTTTCCTTTTTCCCTTTTCCCTTTTTTATTTCCCCTTTTTTTGCTTTCCCCCTTTTTTCTTTATTCCCTTTCTCCCTTTTCTCATTTTTCCTTTTATTCCTTTTTTCCTTTCCCTTTTCCCCCTTTTCTCCTTTTCTCCTTTTCTCCTTTTTCCTTTTTCCTTTTTCTTTATCCTTCAGTTTTTTTCCTTTTTCCCCTTTTCTCCTTTTCATTTTTTTTATTTTTATCTTTTCTCCTGTTCCCTATTTTCCTTTATCCCTTTTTTGTCTTTTTTTTTCTTTTTCGCTTTTCCCCTTTCTTGGTTTTCTCCTTTTTTCCCTTTACTCCTTTTTTCCTTTTCTGTTTTCTGTAATAAAACCCACTGAAAACTCGACTACTCCAAGAACCAAAATTAAAAAATAAATCCCATTATTCTTCAGTATTTTCATGTGCATTTAAAGCCCTTTTTTCCTTTTCTCCTTTTTCTTTTTTCTTTTCTCTTCTTTTTTCTTTTTCCTCTCTTTTCCTTTTTTCTTCTTTTTTTCTTTTCTTTCTTTTCCCCCTTCCTTTTTTTCCTTTTCCCTATTTTCCTTTATCCATTTTTTCCTGTTTTTCTCTTTTTTGTCTTTTTTGCTTTTTTGCTTTTCCCCTTTTTGCCCTTTTCCCCTTTTCTCCTTTTCCCTTTTTTCCTTTTTCTTTTTTTTCCATTTTTCTTTTCTCCTTTTTTCTTTTTATATTTTTTGTCTTTTTTCTTTTTCACTTTTCCCGTTTTCCCTTTTTCACTTTTCTCCTTTTATTCCTTTTTTCTTTTTATTCCTTTTTTGCTTTTCCTTTTCCCCTCTGTTTCCCTTTTATTCTTGTCTTTTTTTCTTTGTTCTTTTTCTTTTTACATTTTTTCTTTTTTCTTTTTAATTTTTCTTTTGTTCTCTTTTCTCATTATTTTTTCTCTTTTCTCTTTTCTCTTTTTTCTCTTTTTTCTCTTTTCTCTTTTCTCTTTTCTCTTTTCTCTTTTCTCTTTTCTCCTTCTTCCTCTTTTCCCTTCCCCCCCTTTTTATTTATTTCTCCCCCTTTTTCCCCTCTCTTTTTCCCCTATTGCTTTCCCCCAATCCACAACTGACAGCCGGATGCTTTCCTAGACACTGGCTGAGCAGCAGATCCAAGTCGGGCAGCTTTGCAGCAGGAGCTGGGGACTGCACCAGCCCAGGCTGTCACCCCAGTCCTCCCAGTCCCCCCAGTCCTCTCCTGTACTGGCGCAGCCTCGTGCCATGAAGTTGCATTTTGTGCTGCTTTTGCATGAATTCAAGGCTGCCGGTTTCCTCCTTGAAGGGTCAGCCGCAGTAATTGAGCTCTACTTTGGAGGAACTAATGAAAACAAAATAAAACCGGGACTCAGAGGTTAACTACCAGCTTTAAATGCATATGAAAATACTTAAGAATAATGGGATTTTCTTTTTTTAATTTTGGTTAATGGAGTAGTCGAGTTTTCAATGGGTTCTATTAAAAAGAAAACCGTCGCATCCGAACCTTGAGAGGCAGTGATGGGTTATTGACTCGGCAGGCTGTTGTGCTGATCTTGGATCAGCCCTTCCCTGGAGCTTGGATCATCCTTTTTTGGGGGACCACACCATCCCCTGATCTTTTCTTACCAGGAAATCTTACACCACCAAGCTCTTTCCCAGTGTCCTCTAAGAGTGAAATCCCAACCTGGCGCCTGCTTTCTGCCACATGAGATGTTGAATTTGCTGCACCCTCTTGACCTGAGATGCCTGTGTTGGATGGAAATGAGCTGGAAGGCAACCAGTCCATAGCTTGGATAATGTATACATGGAGGATCTTCCTTCTCTCTCTTTTTCTCCCCCCGAAAACAAAGTGTGATGGTGCAAAACCACTCTAGAAGAGCACAGTACTGTCCCTCATGGCAGGCATCCTCAGCAGGGTTTTCATCTGGGTCAGGACAACGATTTGAAGTTGGTCTCCTGAGCAGAGCATCTCCAGTTATTTGGCTTCAGATAGCTTCACAGACAAGTCTTGGAGCCTAAAACTCAATGCCTTGTAGATTAAACCAGTCCTGAGGATATTCTTCAGCTGCTGGTGAGCACTGGGTCCTTACAGCCAGGCAGGAACAAAGCAAAGGACATGTTTTTGCTGACATGAGTTGAATTTGTAGTGTGGATGTTGGGTCCTCAGCACCAGGTTGCCTCTACAGATCTACTCTGAAGGGTCCACTCTAGAAGAGAAATGGGTGGTGTGGGTCAATGGTGTGGGCACCAGCCTGGGACGAGTTGATTTTGGATCTGTGATGGAGTCTGTGAGTGCCTGGTTGATGCATACGCTTTTGTTTCCAGCCTGCCACCTTTTCTCTATGTCCCCATGAGAATGAATCCTTCATGCTGTGTCCTACCATAGGGTAGAGAGGAAAAAAGGAGGTTCCCTGGGCAAAGTGATTTCAGCTTTAAATGTTCACCCAAGTACCAATTCCTAAAAGCTGAAAGGGGGTGCGAGTGAGGCATCGTTCTGCACAGAGAGCTGTATTACACCTGTGACACAGAATCACAGAATCATGCGGGTTGGAAGAGACCTCTAACATCATCAAGTCCAACCCTCAACCCAACCCCACCATGGCCACTAAACCACGTCCCCAAGTGCCACATCCAGGAGCTTCTTGAACCCCTCCAGGGATGGTGACTCCACCACTGCCCTGGGCAGCCCCTTCCAGTGCTTGACCACTCTTTCAGCAAATAAATTTTTCCTAATATCCGATATAACCCTCCCCTGGCACAACTTCAAGCCATTTCCTCTTGTCCTGTCACTGGTTACATGAGAGAAGAGACCAACACCCACCTCTCTACCCTCTCCTTTCAGGCAGTTGCAGAGAGTGATAAGGTCTCCCCTCAGTCTCCTTTTCTCCAAACTAAAGAGCTCCAGCTCCCCCACCCCCTTGTTGACTAAAGGTTCCTACAGAAAATGATAAAACGATAACCAAGCTAAAAAAACCCCAAAAGAGAGACTCTACATTTCAATATGGCTGCAAGAAGCCATTGTTTTGAGAACTACAGGGGAGTAACAGGGGGTTTGGGTCTTTCCACACCAAGCCCACCACCATCTCCCAGTTGCATTGTGGTGCTGCCCAAGCTTTGCCACCTCCCAAGGCTGGACAAACCAAGTGGAAAGATCCCATAAGGACTAAATCCAGCATGTAGGGCATCGCCTGTGTTGTGTAACAGCCGCAGACGTGCTCGCAAGTGGTCGTGTTGCTTCTCGATGAGCTACCGCTCATCAGCAACGTCTTGCTGACTGACTGCTCCCACCCCGTGGCATATTAAGCTAATATGTTTTACTTAGTGTTTATAATAGGCAGAGAGTGCACGCACAGTTGGTTCGTAGAGGATTTGCTGATGAGTGGTAATTCATTAGCCTGGATTTTTTTTCCCCTCTTTTGTGACTGCTTCTCCTGGCTTTCAGAGTACAGCAACTATCAAAGAAAAGCAGGACATCCTTAGCAAGGAGGTTTATACAGATTAAAAGTTGGGAGTTTTCAGCCAAGGATCAGCAGTTTTTGAGTTGGGGCTGGATCATCAGCTGCAGGAACTAAGGTGGGAGATGTGAAAGTTTGTACCCAGGCAACTGCCAAGGTCGTCTCCAGTGCTGGGGAGTCCATCTTCGGGTGGTGGGACACCAGATTTGAGACGGTCACAGAGTCACAGCATCAAAGAATCATTAAGGTGGGAAGAGACCTCTAAGATCATCAAGTCCAACCATCAACCCAACCCCACCATGGCCACTAAACCATGGCCCCAAGTGCCACATTCACATGGTTTTTTGGACCCCTCCAGGGATGGTGACTCCACCACTGCCCTGGGGAGCCCCTTCCAGTGCTTGACCACTCTTTCAGTGAAGAAATTCCTCCTAATATCCAATCTAACCCTCCCCTGGAACAACTTGAAGTAATTTCCCCTTGTCCTGTCACTGGTTTCACGGGAGAAGAGAGCAAGACCCACCTCTCTACACCCTCCTTCCAGGTAGTTGTAGAAAGCAATAATGTCCTCCCCATGTCATGGCTTTGGGAGGCTTTGCTGCCTCTCTACATGGTTGGGTCTACATCTCCTGGAGCCCCAACCCATCAATCAGCTCTTGCAATGATGCATTGAAGTAGCAGTGGTCTTTGGATGGTGAAGGGAGCAGTCACTCCCTTTCTCTGGGTTATATCCAAAATAGCCTAGATGTGATGGCACGTGTATAAACCAGTAGGTCAGGACTTGTCCTTGCTCTTGGTTTACTTGGAGTCAACGCTTGAGGATCTTGAAATGCGGCGTGGAGGTGGAAAAAGCACTTTGAACTCAAATCATTAACTCTGATAAACGCACAGGGAAAGCTTTAGTGGAGAAATCATAGAATCACAGAATGATCTGGGTTGGAAGGGACCTTAAAGATCATCTAATTCCAACTCCCCTGTCAAAAATGTTAATTATGGATGTTATAACATTATTTATGGACTTAGTGCACCTTTAGGATGGACCCCGGGCAACCAGGGCAGATGCCACATTGATACCCTCCTCATCCAGGCTTGGGGACATGGGCTTGAGGTCACACAGGACTGAATGTCGTGGCTATGGGAATCAAAGCAGGTCTCCAAAGCTCTTTAACCCCCCTCAGTGCTGCTCTCTGTCCCTATTTCTTCCTGCCTGGATGCTCCGGGATAAAATAATCTCATAGGATCATGAGGTTTCAGGTACAGCTGTTCCTTTCATCCATCCAAATGCCCAAGATGCCAGCTGCAGCTTTAAAAAATATATAAAATATGGTAATATTCACCCTTTCTAACCCAGGCTTCAGGAATAATATGTATTTTCTATGATAGTATTCACCCTTTGCAACCCATTTTTTTTAGCAGGAACTGAGTCGTGTGGCCAGATGAAATCTGCTTGGGGATATAGTTTCCCAAATTGCACACATGCCGTATTTCAAACTCATTTTGAAGCGGTTTGGAACCTTTGCAAGTGGTTTTTCTAAGGCTAATAATCCCTCCTAACAGCATCCTATTTTGAGAATATTTTTTCCGGCGCTGGGTATTTACACAGTCACCGATTTTTCACCTGACAGTGACAGCGGCGGGAGTGAGTGATGTATTTAATTTCTGAATTTCTACCCTACTAAGAGATTAGTAACGGCAGAGCTTCTTTTTTTCCAACCCTTTCCCCAAATGGGTTTCGCTACGAAGGGGTCGTCACTTCTCCAGCCTTTTAGCAGGTCGATCTGAGGTTTTCCTGTGCCGATTCCGGTGTGAAAGTTGGTATTTTAAAATAAAAAAGGAGTGCAGCATGGCTGAATGGCAGCTCCACACCACAGAAATGACCCAAATTGCTTCTTTTCAGCTGTTGGGGATGGTAAAATTGTGATTTCTTTGTTTAAACCTCGCCGTGAGCTGCTGCATTGAGCCATGTCCAACTGCTGCCGGCATCTGGGCTGCCCACGTTGGGCTGTGCCCGGGCAGGTCTCAGGGCTCAGGAAATAGCGAACCGGTTTGCAGGGGCAGAGAGGTCGCTTGGCAAGTGCTCGAGCATCGTTTTGGACTGATTAGTCTTTCCATGCTAAATAAACATTTAGTCTTCTTTCAGGCTGAAGGATGGATCCATCTGTTTCTTCTTGGTGTGAGAAAAATGATCGACTAGTCTGAAGATAGTTTTAAAAGTCTAAAAAGAAGCTCTGGGATTAAAATGAAGGTGGATTAAAATAGTTTAAAAGGTCTTAGATAAAGTCTTGGGTTAAAATAGTCTAAAAAGAAACTCTTGGATTAGCAAACGCGGAGGGATGGACGTGTTGTGGGTGCTGCTCCTTCTCTGAGCAATCGAGGTGCAGGAAGCAGAGATGAAGTGGGTATCTCTCTCTGCTGCTTCATTAATTATCTGTCTGTTAATAACAGGGCTCTTTCCATTAATAAAATGGTTTAATAGGATATGAAGTCAAGTTTGGAGGATGGCGTGGGTCTGGCTCGTGAGCGGGACTGATCCTGAATAAGATCTCTGAGAGCTTGAAGATCTCAGCAGCTCTTCTCTAGGGGTTGGAAGGTGTTTGATGTGGTGGGGGGAAGGAACGGAGGAGGGAGATGCTGTGGGACCAACGGATCTCTCCTGGTGTAGGTCAGGCGTGGTTTTGCCCTTGGGCTGAGATAATCCCAGACTGGTTTGGGTGGGAAGGGGCCTCAAAGCCCCCCTAGTCCAACCCCTCCATGGGCAGGGACACCTCCACCAGCCCAGGCTGCTCCAAGCCCCATCCAACCTGGCCTTGGGCACTGCCAGGGAGGGGGCACCCACAGCTTCTCTGGGCAACCTAGGCCAGGGCCTCACCACCCTCACAGGGAAGAATTTCTGCCTATATCTGTTCTAAATCTCCCCTCTTCCAGTTTAAATCGATCACCCTTCATCCTATTACTCCATACCCTTGTAAATAATCCCTCCCCAGCTTTCCTGCAGCCTCTTCAAGTCCTGGAAGGTGCTCTAAGGTCTCCCCGGAGCCTTCTCTTCTCCAGGGTGAACACCAACTCTCTCAGCTGTCCTCATAGCAGAGCTCCTCCAGCCCCTGAGCATCTTCATGGCCTCCTCTGGACCTGCTCCAACAGCTCCGTCTCCTTTTTATACTGGGGCCTCCAGAACTGGAGGGGTCTCACGAGAGCAGAGCAGAGGGGCAGAATCCCCTCCCTTGATCTTTTGATGCAGCCCAGGACACAGTTGGCTTTCTGGGCTGCAAGCCCACATTGCCGGCTGTGGAAATGAGTATTTCCAGTTGAGTTTAAGCGTATTTTATTCTCTATACAGAGACAAATACCTAAATAATGTTATATTCATACGTTACTGGACACCTAAAACCTACGTAATCAGCTTTCTCAATCCCTGGGCATTTATTTCCTTCTGCTGCCTTGGAAATAATCAGAATTAGCTCATTTAGTACTGAGTAATACCGCTCCTGCCAGGTTTAATCTCTCCCTAGCAGAGCATCATGGTTTCCTCTTTCTACACCCAAATTCTCTGCTTGATGGAGGTTGCTCTGGAACGAAGCTGTGGTGTTTCCTCCAAACCTCGTTTTATTTTGTTTGCGGACATGTGGTATCCATACCGGATGAAAGCAATGTGAGGAGCTATAAGAGGTGCTTTGGATGTCTCTAATTGCTACGAGAAACTTGTAAATTAATTTCTTTTACCTTGCCTAGCTGCTGTAACATCAAGGATCTGTGGGTTTATCCTCTACCACCTTGCTTCTTGGTGAAGCCAGAAGTGCTGCTCATGGCTTAGGCTTTGCAAATCCTCTCGACCGCTGCCAGGCAGGAGCATCCTCTCCCTGGATGTCCCCCTGGGCCTGATCCTGGCAACCCCTGTGTGGGGTGGAGCTGGGTTTCAATGTGAGACCTTGGCACAGGTATCCCTTCGGCGAGGGCTCGGCGGTGAAGCCGACCATCTGCATCCAGCAGCTTCCCCACTCCCTGTCTGTCCGTCTGTCCATCCCCGGGCACGGCAGCATCTGCAGCTCCTGCTGCCCATTGGTCTCGCCTGGAAGGAGGATTTGGAGAAGGATACGGGGAGGTCTGAGAGGTCACAGCTGTTAAAGCTGGGAAAGTGGGAAAAAAAGGGCAGAGGGGTTCCCCAACTTGGCACGAGTGCTGCGGCCACCTGTCCACCAGCCTCGATGGTTTTCCGAGCTGAAGTATGTTCTGATTGCAAATAATTTCTGTTAATCCCCCCCCCAAAACAAACTTAGATTTAATAATTGCTTCTTGAATTATTGGTAGTGAATTCAGATCGTTTCTGCTGTCCTCTGGTGTGGAAAAGGAGCGTGTGAACAGAGGTGGTGAGGGAGGAATCTCCAGGGAAACCCCAAAGCCGTTCCGGTTCGGGTTATTTTATATAGAAAAAGGTTTTATGACTCGGTAAGGAGGAGCAGGCGGCGCGGAAGGCAGCATCTCTACCTGCTTTAAATTCCTTTATAAATGCAAGAATAAAAAGGGGCAAAAGGGAAATGTTATCTTTGGCATGGGGAGAAACTTTCTTTGTGGGAGTTGTGTTCACAAGCGAGACAGCGGGAACGTTTTCCTGTTCCCTCCTAACAAATTCCTGGTCTCTTCTACACCTAAAATAACCCTGGTTTAGCCCAAAACAGGGCTCGGCACCGCTGCATTGGGGATTGGGTCATGGACACGTGCTCTTTGTTGGGTGGGATAGGTGAGAAGATGCTGGGAAGCTCCAGTGTGGATGTCCAAACCAATGAGTGGGTTTTCTTTCCCAATCCATATAAAACTGTGTATGGGACACGATGATGGCTGTGGTGAAGTGAGCTAAGAAGTTGTCTTTCTATTTTTGTAATTTATATTAGATAAAAATCTTTTTCTGCCGTTTTTGTAACTATTAGCAAGCCTGAAATTTCCTTTTAAGCGTGAAGAAGGAGGATGGGAATTGAGGCAAACAGCTGAAGGTGCTTCCAAAAAGGAGCACAGCCTTGAGGGATAAGGAAAAAACTGCTTGAAAAAATAAAATTAATGGAAAAAAAATGCATCTAGGTTTGCTTTTGAGCGCTTAAACACCCCTACCTCAGCCCTTTCTACAGGAGGGAATATTTTTGCATTGGGGTTATTTCTTTTCTGCGTGTGAGCAGCTCTGTTGTATTGCTCTGAACAGGGAGGGTTTTGGTGATCGAGATGGTGGTGGGAAGCCAGGCCTTTAATCATACGGAGTTGGTGGGATCCACTGCTGAAATGTCCTTAAGGAGCTTAGAATCGTCAGGTCCTAGAAGGGTTTGGGTTGGAAGGGACCTTTGAAGATCACCTGGACCAACCTCCTGCCATGGGCAGGGACATCTCCCTCTAGATCAGATTGCTCAAAGCCCCGGCCAACCTGGTCTTGGTTCTCCACAACATAAGGTGATGGGTGAAAGGTTTGCTCCTTGGTGGAAGTGTTGAAACGTAGCATTTCTATATGTATCTGAGTGTCCTGTATCCTCTGCTCTGCTCTGGTGAGACCTCACCTGCAGTGCTGCGTCCAGCTTTGGAGTCCCCAACACTAAAAAGACATTAAAGTGCTGGAGTGGGTCAAGAGGAGGACACAAAGATGATGAAAGGGCTGGAGCAGCTCTGCTATGAAGGAAGGCTGAGAGAGTTGGAGTTGTTCAGCCTGGAGAAGAAAAGGTTCCAGGGGGACCTTATAGTGACCTTCCAGGACCTGAAAGGTGCCTATAAGAAAGCTGGGGAAGAGCTGTTCACTGGGGCATGGAGCAATAGGATGAGGGGTAATGATTTTAAACTAGAAAAGGGGAGATTTAGGTGGGATATGAAGAACAAGTTCTTCAGTATGAGGGTGGTTGATCACTGGCACAGGTTGCCCAGAGAGGTGGTGCAGGCCCCATCTCTGGAGATATTCAAGTCAGGCTTGATGGGGCTGTGAGCAACCTGGTCTGGTACCAATGTCCCTGCTGACTGCAGGGGTTGGACTGAGTGAGCTTTAAAGGTCCCCTCCAACCCAATACATTCTATGATTCTATGATTCAAAGATGCTATAGAAATATATTATTTTAATTACACTTTTGGCCATGGTGCTGTTCTGAACTCCCAGGGCTTTAAGAATAAAAAGTTTGATGAATAAGAGAGGAGATAAGAAGACCTCCTTAGACAATGTGTGAAGCTCTGTGGTTGGGACTAGAGAACAAATCTTATTTGTTCAGAGCGGCTGAGGGAGCTGGGGTTGTTTAGTCTGGAGAAGAGGAGGCTGAGGGGGGACCTTATTGCTCTCTACAACTACCAGAAAGGAGGGGGTAGCGAGGAAGGTCGGTCTCTTCTCCCCAGGAACAAGTGATGGGACGAGAAGAAATGGTCTCAAGTTGTGCCAGAGGAGGATTAGATTGGATTTGAGGGAAAATTTCTTCCCTGAAAGGGTTATCAGGGACTGGAAGGAGCTACCCAGGGCAGTGATGGAGTCACCATCCCTGGAGGGGTTAAAAAAACGTGTGGATGTGGCACTTGGGGACATGGTTTAGTGGCCATGGTGTGGTTGGGTTGATGTTGGACTCAATGATCTTAGAGGTCTCTTCCAACATTAATGATTCTGTGACTAATGAGGCACATTCTTGGTGCTTGTATTTACAGAGGTTAATCCTTTATTACTGATGGGGTTTTGTTGGGCAGGGTGAGATTTCGGCAGCGCTGCCATTACCCCTGAACCTGCTCCCCAGTCCCAGAGCATCACCTGCAAATGTAAGCGAGGACAGGGATTGCATTGGCCGTATCCAGAGCTGTGACTGCCCGAAATACTCCAGAGGCTGGGGTTTGGCTGGGAGGGTTTCTCAGCAGAGTCTCCATGTGAAATCATCCGAGAGCCCGCTGCCAGCTTAAATAACTGGGCTTTGGGCTGCTGGGAGACTTTTTGCCTGCGTTTGTGAAACTCTCGGCTCCTATTTTGCTTTTTCTTTTTCTTTTTTTTTT
>NW_010178029.1:5583-21545 GCF_000695765.1 Mesitornis unicolor | reverse complement strand
CTCAGCCCATCAGTTCAGCCTGTCCAAATCTTTCAAATACATCCCCTTGGTCATCAGGGCCAGGACCCCTTTCCTTCTGTGGCTGATGTTTGCTGCTGCTTCCTTACGCCCCACTTTCAGTCAGTTGAGTACAGGGTTTTCCCACAGGTTGGGGCAGAGCTTTGGGCAGGAACAGGCAGGAATTCCTGTCTTGCCAAAGAAATTCAGCTTACTTGGCCTGCTGTCCTTGGGAGATGGGTTCTGTTCTTGTTACTGCTCTGTAGGGAGGCTGCAAATGTGATTCCTCTTATAAGATTTACAGTCAGGTAAGAACATTTGGCTGGAACTCACTGCTGTATAAATGGAGTGGTTGAAAAATTAGCAAAGAGCAGTTTTCCCAGAAGAGGAAAATCCCCTTCACCAGGACGGGGCAAAAAAAATCAGTTGTGGAGTAGGATCCTCACAGTCTGGACCAGCAGCTGATGCTGTCCAGGGAGGGTACGTGGTGTTGTCTCTGAGCATCCGTCTGTCTGAGCACTCTTCTGAATGTGGTGAACTTCAGCTCTCGGGTGAAAGCTTCATCCAAGGTCTCTAAATTTCCATTTTGGCCACAAACATCTGCAGACACTTTCCATTTGGAGCTGCCTGGGTCAGCTTTGTACGATTCATGAGTATAATGCCTGCAGGCGACTCTGCATGCAGAAGCAATGCTAGAAAAGCGTTTAATGCGTTCTGGCTGTCGTTGTTTTTAATGCAGCTGATAAACTGTAAATGAGGAGAGCTAAGGATCAAGTGACCAGTCAGCCCTCTGGAGACCGTCAGTAATTATTTTGTGGACACCAAGTGACTTGAAATACTAATGTGGGCTCTTGTCTTTCTGCTGGTTATGGAGAAAAATGGCTTTTGAGGCCCTCCAGGGAAGTAGCAGGAGGGCAGAATCCTTCTCAAAATTTCCACACCCCCCTGTCCCAAGTATTTGTCGTGAATTTGCACTGGCATATTTAGCTAAAATTCTCCTTCCTCACCTCTGAGGCTGTGGTCTCTCTAATGTTTGATTCCTAGTTGGGTTCTGATGCATTATGGAGTCTAGCAGCAAAAAGAGGGAAGCCAAAACCTTGGTTTTCTTCTTTCCAACAAACCCATTGCAAGCCTTTTTAATGTCTCTTAAAATAGCAAACAGTGCACTTTTTCCTCTCTTGGTGGATGACATTTAACTACTGTTCCTTGACTTGTATTACTGTCAATGTTACTAACAGTCTTTCCCAACACTGGAATGGCCAAATCTAAAGAGAGGAAACTGCTGTCCTGTTTTGATGATGACAGTGGAAAATTAATATTAAAACAGATGAGCTTTTTCTTTTTCCTCTTAATCCAACTTGGCCAATTCTTGCAGGTTAGGTGTTGCACTAAAGAATTGCCAAGCAGGCATTTTCTGTACAGATAATGAATTTGAATTTTATTTCCATGGTTTGCTTTTTAAAACAAGTGGTCCATCCACCTCTGAGCACAGGAGGAAACAGTTACACTACATGAACTGGGACTGATTTATGGACTTAACTGTTGCTGGCCCTTTCTCCTGTTTCTCCTTGCAATGTGAGATGTTGTTTTAAAGGCCAGCTGAGGTGTTCCCATTTGAATGAATTGCTCACTGGGAGACGGTCAGATGTACAGAGAATTAATTTCAGTTACAGTCACTCATATCCTCTAACGCTTTAGATGAAAACACAGTGTAACCAATAAATATCTCTCAGCATGGGCATGCTCTCTTTAAAGCCTGATTAATGATTCCATCCTCAGCATAAAATCCCCACCCTGTTAAGGTGAAGAATTGTTGGTTGATTTAAGCACTTCACCTGCCTGAACACTTGAGCATATTTCATAAAACACTTGATGAATGCAGTTTTAGTTTTGCTTGGCTAACAAAACGCTTATCCAGAAGCCTTTGCCCACCACCGGAATGTACCAGTGTTCCCTCCCCGGGGTCTGCTTAAATACCCGAGCCGTGCTGGGCTTCCTTTGCGCTGTGCTGTGCCCTGTGTCATGGGGACTTGTTGTGATAACTGCTCCTCAGGGGCTGTTGCATTTGGAGCTGTGCTTCTGGTCTGGACTCTGGCTCCTGCAGTCTTTCCTCAGCCCTGTGGGATTTTAACAACAACGACAAAAATTTAAAGCAAAAAAAATCCATACTTTGTATAAATTAATTCCCTATCACAATAACATTTCCATTTCAGTTAGATTCATTTTATCAGTGGTACCTGTTTGGAAGGGGCTTTATTTCCTTCAAGGGGCACCGATAACTGCCAGATCTGCTGGGTCCTGTCCTGTATTCCCTGGCTGTTCCAGGCAGGGACAGAGGCACAGTCACTTACAGATTCTCCTGAACCCCTTCAAGAAAACATCTCTGTTACCCAGATCTCAGCCTGCTCATTGCTCAGTTCTTGAGGAAGTTGTCAGCGCTGGCCTCATCGCAGGAGCCTGGTTGTGCCTTTGAAGTCCTGGGCAGGCGTAGCCTCTGTCCATCCTCTGTGTTCCCCTTTGTGGGCCTGCTTTTGGAGGAGCTACGCTGCTGGCCTTCCCTGCAGTGAGAGGAAGGGCTTTGTATTCGCCCCATCAGTAACCATCCTCTGGAAAACTGCCTGAATCCTGCTGGCACCGAGCCTGGTTTACACTGGCTATAAGGTCTTTTTCCATATATCTATCCACCAATGCTGGCTTTGCTGGCTTTTTCCCTTGCTTCCTTGTGTTTCTTATTTCTACCCCCCCCCCTCATTTTAATTTCTGGCTTGTTTCTGACAGACTGGTTCATCTCCGGCACTCAGGCCTTGACTTGTCTCTTGTGCACTGCTTCCTATGCAGCCAGATGCCTCGGAGCAAATTCGGAAGCTGTTTGGCATTCCTTTGCTCTGAGTGTGTCCCCTGCCTTCCAGAGGACCTTGAAAATAATTAAGCAAAGTCTGTTTACTTGAGCTTGGTGCAGAAGCAGGTGAATTTCAGCCTTAATGAATAATAATCTCTGTAGAAACCCTGATCAACAGAATTTTTCTTGATACTGGTGGAGGATGAGGCATTTGGCTGGGTAATAAGCATAATATTAAGTGAGAAATCGCTTGCTGGTTATCCCTGTTGGGTAATGCATGCAAAAGAAATGAGCTGCATAACAAAATTGCTTCCCTTGCATAATGCAAAGAAAACACAGGGATGTAGAGGCGCTAATAACTGCGAGAGCGCTAAAACAAGGGTGAGATGGAGTTGAATTGCCAGTTCTTTACCTCAGAAACCTTTCCTCTGGCGCACAAAAAAATACCCTGAAGCCATCAGAACCAAATATTTCCTTATGCAAGTCCCCTTCCCTTTGCTTTGTTCTAACAGATACATTTTTTTTATTTTTAGGTGAAATTTGGAACCTGTAACACTCCCAAGCCAAGCTTCTTTGATTTTGAGGGCAAACAGAAATGGTAAGAGGAAATCTTTCTAATTCTTGGCTCCGCTTTTTATTGCATCTTGTCTCATCTGTTGACAGGTTATAGACCTAGGTGATGGTCAGCTGTCAGAGTCTGCCTCTGAACTGGCTTTAAAATCCTTTGTTTAGCAGGGAAGTGTTTGCTACTCTGTCTGATGCAGCCATGAAACACCAGGCTCCTCTATTTACCTTGCTCAGCCAGAATTAGCCTACATACAACAAAAACATTGTGAAAATAGCCACAGCTTTACTTTGTGAACATACTCCAGCCTGGATCAGCATCCCTCAAAGATCCTTTTGCAGCAGAGTGCAGCATTGACAGTGACCACTCATGGCTTCAGAGAAAAGGTGACCATTTCAAATTGAGTGGAAGGTGGCTTTGCGCTCCCTGAAAGTATTTGGATTAATCCGTTCACTGTGGTGCACTGAGGATGCTGTAAAACCACACTGTGCTGTCTCAGAGCAGCTCGCTGATGTTTTGTTCTCTCTCCCAGGGAGGCTTGGAAAGCCCTGGGAGATACCAGCCCCCATCAAGCTATGCAGGAATATGTTGCTACAGTGAAAAAACTGGACCCCAGTTGGAATCCGCAGGTAGGAAACATGGAAATATTGTTTGGAAAACAAACCAGCATTTGTCTATGGAAAGCTAACGATGGTTCAGCTTCACACGGATTTTAATTGCTGCATGGCAAACTTCATTTTGAGCAGATTAAAGTCTCAATTCATTTTCGAAGCTCTCCTTTTGTTGTGACTGAGACATGAAGAACCATCTCTCTCATTCATAATTATCTTCATTACAGTGAGCACATGCACAGAGTTGGTTTGGCTGTAGTGATCCAATTTATTTTGCTTTTATTGCTTCATGCTGTATTTAGCATGTAAGGAAACATTTCATCCTTTTCTTGTCTTTCTCTTTTCAACTACTGTTTAAATGTTGATCAATACAAAGTAATCTCCATGAAAGTGACATGAACTGAATGATCAATTCTAAAAATGTTTCCTTTTTGTTTCGATGCAGCAAATTACCAAATCTGATTACGATGAGGTACTCCAACATAACAAGCGTATTTGTAAGTCTTGTGTGTTACAGGGAGGCTGTACTGTCATTTTAATTAATCCGCCTTTCATCTACCAGGTTTATTACTTGATTGACTATTTAAGGCTATCTCCCTGTTTATAGACTGACTGTTATACCATTTTTAAAGAGGATTGCTCTTTAGAAAAAGTATTGCCTTTGGTTGGAGATAGAGGGGAGATATTTCACTAATAGCAGAATGCTGAAGGCATGGTAATTTCTTTCCACGGTAGGAAATTGATTCTTTTTTGGTCCTGTGCTTCGGAAGCAAAATCTTGTGTGAGCACAAACCTATGAATCAAGAATTTGATTCTCATTTATCTTCTGATGCTGTTCTGGAGACTTAAGAGTAATTGTTTTTTCTTTCCTGGTTCGTGGTGTTGATCCTGTTTTTGTAGCAAAGATTTACTGTAATTTAGAGGAAACCCTTTTCAATGCTCTTGAGACATTATAGTTTATATGCTGTGCAGTGCAGTTAGCAAAAGCTGGCTGCATGCTGTGTAAATTCTTGTCCAATCTAAAATTCTCATACAGCAATAGAAGAACTTAATAAGAATCCATGTATGGTCCTGAATGAAGAATTGTCCAATCTAAAATTCTCATACAGCAATAAAAGAATCCATGTATGGTCCTGAATGAAGCAAGTGTCTAGCAGTGTAAGGTGAAACACATGGATATTCATTAAACAGTAAACAAACAAACCACATCAGCAAAACACAAAACCACCCAGCACTTCCCTGACTCTTTACGGGTAGAGCTTCTGCTTGTAAAAAGACTTCTCGTGCATGGTGACAAGCTTAGCTTTGGGTAGTCCTTCCACTTTTTTTTTGCCTTGGACAAATCCTTCTTGTCACAGGTGTGTGCATGGTGACAAGCTTAGCTTTGGGTAGTCCCTCCACTTTTTTTTTTGCCTTGGATAAATCCTTCTTGTCACAGGTGCAACCTTCAGGTTACAAAGCTGTCAGCGAGGAAAGTGGAATAATCTGTTTGGTTTTTTTTAAAAGTAAACATTTTAAAGAAGCCATGTAGCAAACAGAATGGTTCCCCTCAGGTGGGGAATGAGCGCACGTGGGCGTGCTTCTTCCCGTTGCTGTTCGAGCGTAGGCCTGTCCGCAGGACTGTGCAGGGTGCTGCTGTTGCAGCAGCGTGTTTGCTCTTTCACGTGTTGCTCTGTCCTCCCTTTCGGAGCAGCTGATGCAGGAAGTGTGGGCCTGCAGGAGGAGAGCAAGGCTGGAGCTTGAATGGAAGTTCCTGTGAAGATGGCGGGGCTGAGTTGTCAGAGGAGTATAAAGAAATGTGGTTTTCTTTCTTAACGTGGCTTTATTGCAGTGTTACAATAGGCGTGCTTCTCTCAGGCACAACTGTGTGTGTTTCTTGACTTCTTGAAGCCAGTTATTTTTTTCCTGTGTGGTCTCAGTGCATAGAGCTGTAATACTGAGGAAAATCCGTAGGATGTCGTAAGGTTATCCATAGGATGTTATCTCTGCACTGCTGCACAGGTGCCATGTTTCTTGCCCTGACTCTCCTTTTCCTGTGCCTTCCCTGTGACTGAGCTAGAGATCTATTAAGAGATCTGAGTGCTTGACACTGAAGGAATATGCTCAGGTGCAGAGAAAGTTACATTAGCAGAGAACGTAATTTTTTAAAGTTAATTTAAAGTACAGGTGACATTGCTTTCTTTAAAAGAAGTCACCTGTCCTTCCTAGTACATGCTCCTTTTAACTCCACTTTTACACAACCGAAATAGGATCAGAAGTCCTCTCTTTCTCATCTCTCATGCTGCTCTGTGCTCTTTCCCCTGCCCAATCCACCTTCTGGAGCCACGAGAGGGAGCTCTGTTCTTTAAAATGATAGATGCACGTTTGGGGATTGAGGGAGAGTAATAGCTGGTTTAGTCTTCAGATTTCAAATTGGATTTGTAGGAAAGATCTGCGGGTACATTACAAGGTGCTTCATCACTGTCATTGTGTCTCCTTCAGAGGCTCATCTGCTGGGTTCCTTTGAATTTTTCCTATGTTCAGTAGATCATGAAGGAAGTACTCCCAGTATTTTGTTAAAAGCAGTATCAACTGACTGCTACAAATTGGAAAAGTTCAGCTTTCAGATCATTACGAATCATAAACAGTAACTGCAATACAAAGGTGTTGAATTTCTCACTGTGTAGACTCATGAATTTTGCTATTGTAAAGCTTTCTCAGTATTACCTACATGTTTTCCCTTCAGCAGTTAACTCATCCCTTGAACTTGTTCCTGTGTGTTGTTTTAAATCCTCCTCAGTCTCCCGTTTAATGTATTTGCAAAGGGTTTTTAATGTCTGGATTCTTTAGTACTAAATATGCAGAATTCAAACCTTAGAAACACCTTATCTTTCTTATGGATTCATTTTTTCCCAGTGGATTTGCTGCTGCTGTGTAGCTTTCAGGCTCTCAGTACTTTTTATTAATAGCTAGAGTGGAAGGCAGTGCGGTATTTCATATGCAGTCTAAATAGATTCACTTCTTTGTTCCTTTCTCATGATTCTTCATGGATTCATTCTTTCATATTGACCTTGCAGATTCTGTATTAGTACACTTTCAGCATCAGACTGTAATTGCTCTAAGTTAGTAATCTCTGCTTGTTTTAAGTGGGAGGGGAAAGCAAAGTAAAAGCATTCTGATGTTGTAGGAGCACTCTGAATCTGTGTTGAGAAGCACTGAGAGCATCACTAGCAGCCAAAATCTGACCTGCTGCCTCCTGTACTCCTGCATGGAGTTTGAAGATGCCACTCCTGATGGTAGAGGCACATAAGTTGGCTCATCTCCATGGCCGCTTCCCATGCGGTTTAGTTTCTTCACCCTTGCTGCTAGCAGGTTGTCTGATAGCCATGCCTAATCTTTTCTTTCAGAGCTTTGTCTAAAACTTGGGAAGACATTGCCATACTGCCTTTATATTCAGCAGTTTTGTTTGCTAGGAAATCTTTATAATAGCAGATAGCCTGAAGGATGTTGAGGTGAGATCCGCTGTCTTTGTTTGTGAAGCTGCAGGATTCTCCTTGCTGTATTTGTCTTGACCCCAGAAGCTTAGAACTAATAATCACAATTGCCTTTCTGAATGCTTTGCAATTAGGACTTCCTATGCTGCCATGGTCTTACTGGTTTGTGCCCTAGGTTGTTTTGTTTCTTTTCCCAGGAGCAGTTGTTAGTAGGAGGTGAGGACCATGCTTTTCCATGCCTATCTCCATTCTCCTCGTGATGCAGTCTTCCTTCGTCATCTGCTACCTTTCAGTGCATCTTTTGTTTCTTGTTCCTTCTTGTGAGTCATTCCTTTCAGTCTGAAGTTCCAGGCAGTGGAAAGGTAATTGCTTGGGCCAGCTCAGCCCTATTTGCATATTTCAGAGACATCACCTGTCCTTCAAGTCTCTTCACTCCAGAACAGAGAACAGCTTATGAAGCAATTTTTTTTTGTATTCTCTGCCATTAAACAGTGATGTTTCGTGCCATCAACACATCTCGCTGCTTTGGGTCCTTCAGAGACATCTATCACAGAATCACTTGGTTGGAAAAGCCCTCTGAGATCATCACGTCCAACCGTTCCTGTCTACCCACTAAACCATATCCCTAAGTACCTCATCTACCCACTCTTTAAACACATCCAGGGATGGTGACTCCACCACCTCCCTGGGCAGCCTGGTCCAGCTTCTGACGACCCTCTCAGTAAAGAACTTCCTCCTTATCTCTAACCTGAACCTCCCTTGGCACAGCTTGGTGCCGTTTCCCCTTGTTGTATTTAACACAGTATGTTCCAACTGCTTTGCTTCTCGTGTGTTCACCTGTCCTCTTCCTGCTTTACTGGCAGCAAATGACGTGTTGCTTTCGGTGGCTTTTGCTGATGTGTGTGAGTTTGGCAGTGATGCTCATCTGCTCTCCCTGCCTGCTGCTTGCAGCTGATTGCGATGTGTGCTCAGCCCCCTGCCTGCCCACACTGTGGCTCTGTGGTACCTGCTGTTGTGGTGCTGTCTCAGCAATGGGTTTGGTGGTTCGAGGAGGTTCACCTTCACGCTGGTTGTCTTGCCTCTTTATGCAATAACTTTGTTCTCTGGTACATCACTCTCTGTTGTACAATTGGGCACTTCTAGTCCTTGCAGTTTTTGAGACCTTCTCAGTGACTATTTCCATTCCCCCACGCACGTTAAAATTCTAATCTCTGGCATGTATTTGATACCATAAATCCCCATTGGCTTTATGCATCCAGACTTCTCAAACCTTGGATTGGCATGGGAGTTTGTGTCTGCAGGCACTGGCCATCCAGAGGCAGGAGCAGGACAGCACCTCTCTTGCTCAGCAGTGTTGTAGCCATCTCTTCAACTGAGTTTACATCGCAAGGGCCGTGGGTGGAGGGAGGTGTGTGCACGACACTGCAGTGAGGCGCTTAGGAGCCGTTATTGATTTTTTTTCTTCTAACAAGACAGTTATATGGCATAGCTTAAACAATAAAAATAAATAACCAAAAAAGCATCCAGACTTGCTCATCAGTTTTAGCTTTCCATTTGCTGATTGCAGTTTTGGCATCTCTTGATTCTAAATATTTCCTTTTCCTATTTCTTGCATTGCACACTTACCCGTTCCAGTCCTGACAGCTTGTCACGCTACTAACTTCAGTGGCATCCTTCCCCAAACACTTGGAGGCCTTCCTTCTGTTTGCTTTGACTGCTGAAACTTGCAGAACTTAATGATTTTCTATTTCTACAGTAAAAAAAGGCATTTTAACTTGTTTGTGACCTCACCAAGAATGCATTTAGTAAGATTTCTGCTGTGTAATGAGGAGAGTTGCATATTAGGAGTCTGAAGAGCAGAGTCACGTCTCTAAGGCAAAGCAGGAAGAGAGCTGGAGCTCAAAGAAAAGAGACATTCACCAAACCTCTTTTTAAGCTCTTAAAGGCTTGAAATTCCAGTGCTGATGTTTGCAGGGGAGAAAGCTGCCTGTGTTTGTTTGGGGGTTTTGTTTCGGTTGGTTTGTTTTCCACTACTGTTCTGTTCCTTGTTTGAGTAGAGGAGGATTTATTTCTCTGTGCTCTAAAACAAATAGTCAATAGGAGTAAAACACCTCTCTTGCTGTGTTTGGTGTGGGAGATGGTGTTTGGAGCAGCCAGGAGAAGACCCCTGGGGAACAGCAAACTTCAGAGTGAATAAAATAGCAAATGCACTATTGCTGCAGGCTCTGGGCAGTCCAGTAAGCTGGAAAACCTGCAGGGATAAAGCAAATGGAGTTGTCCAGTGGCCAGTGGGTGTTTTTGCAGGAAGTACTGCAGGGGGCAATATTTGATAAGGTGGGTGGCCGGTCACCCTATGCACAGGGCTGGGCTCCATCCCCTCCTTTCTGTTGAAACAACCACTATCACAGTTTAAATGCAACAAGCAAGTTGAAACTAAAATGTGGAAAAGAGAATTTGCGATGTGAAGGTGCACTGAAAAGCAGGAGAAACAATTTCCAGGTTTGCGGGGGAGCTGAGTTTGTATCTATGGTTTCTGTAGGTTGCACCAGGTGTTACAGAAATATTTTAACTGGTGATTTAAATTAATGAGCCTCTTGTATTTAAGTAAGACCTCCAAGGCAACTTAAAATTTCTGTAGTGACTCAACTAGAAACTGCCTATCCAGTGACCTTGAAACAGGCATTTGGAAATCCAAACCCAAATTTTTCTTAAAACTTGGACTTATTGGTCAAATTTGGCCTGTTCATGTTTGGAGCAGGAAGCTTTGCTCTTTTGCAGCTTACAGGTTTTGTGTTTGATCAACTTAAGAATGACATTACTGAACGGTAAATCATACTGTAGTTTCAGGCTGAAACCAGGAAATCCACAGATGAGCACTGCAGGCCGGTGGATTTTCTTCTGGAAATGAAGAAATGCGTTAGAAAAATCCTGGTCTCTAAACAAAACAAGTGCACCCTTCATGTTTTCTGTTTTGTCCGTCATTCAAACAGATGTCTCCCTTGATAATCTGTCCCAGCAGCCACTGTTTTGGTTGGGAAAGAGCAGCAGAGCGGTGTGGGCAGGATTACAAGGGGGATGGGAAAAGACCTGCTCGGGTCTCTGCCTGTCCCGAGCAGCAGGGTGTTTCCAAAGCTGCTGTGCAGTTCGTTTAGGAAATGGCTCCGTTTATGGCTTGCTGTTCTGGGAGGTCAAAAACTTTGAAATTAGTGACTTTTTCTTCTGTAGTATAAAAGCAATTTAATTGCATCGTGTAAAGTGGGGACTTAATTGAATTATGGCAGTGCTCTTTAAAGCCTGCCTTCCTGTGCCATGCTAATGCAGCGCGCTGGGGAGAGAGGAGCCTCCTGTGCTCCTGCGGCTGCTGTCTCTGCTCTCCACTGCTCCCCATCCTCTCTGGGTTTGTGTGGATCCCTGTGTCAGTTCACCCTCAGGGAATCTCATGTCGGACGCTTTGTTTTTACCCAGACGTTGATAATTGTACTTAAGAATAAAAATGGTGACAAAGGCAGAAAACAAACTGCAGTTTGCTGTAAATATCTTGCAAGCTCTTCTTTTAGTGGGTGACCGCTCTGGAAGAAGCACATCACTGAGAATCTGTAAACTCTAGGCTCTTCCCTTTAAACAAAAAAAAAAAACAACCCAAGCCAACAACAATAATAAACAAACTGGCAGCTCTGTGTTTTTTTATTCTTTTAACAGAAAAGGAAGCTCTAGAAATTAAGAACAGAACCAAAAAAACTGATCCATCTTAGACTTCTGGCCTTGCAGCGTGTGAGACTGCAGCGTCCTCTGGGGTTTTTTTTTTTGTGAACCACATTGTGGGGTACGTGATAGTTCGGTTTATGTCCTAGGAGGGCTTAGATCTTAACATGGAGAGGGGTGGTTCTGCCCTGCTGCGTTTTGCTAGCTGTGTGAGGCAGTCTCTAGCGTGCAAGCGGAGTTGGTGGTAGATGCAGCCCTGCTGTGGGAGGGAGTAATCGGGGTTGTGCATGGCTCACAGTTTGTGGATGCCTTGCTCCTGTGTGCAAGGCTGCAGGCAGGGTGACCCACCTTATCTTATCCAAGCTGGAAAAATGGCAGTTTATTAGCTGCACAAGTTACGCTTTGAGTGGTTTCTTGCTCCTGTGGTGTAAGACAATGAAATATTATCCTAGAAACATGAACTGGATTCTTCTGCAATAAAGGTGGAGAGTGTTGCATCCTTTCCTCCTCTGTACTTTTGCATGAGGAAGGTGTGCTGATCCTTTAAGGACTTGATATAGGTCCTGCTCATAAACAAAGCTGTCCATAGGTTGTTTGCTACCTTTCTGTCCCTGTCTTTACCTCTGTAACTGTCTATCAATTTTATTCCGTGTGAGATAGCTCAAGTCTGGTACACCAAGCAGGCGGCAGTGCGTTGCCCACCTGCTTTGTTGTGGAGGCTGTTAAGCTCTGAGCAGCAAATCAAATTCAGTTTCCTATTTATACCTGCTGCGTTTAGAAGCAGCACAGGCTCACGGGCAGTCCAAGTCCTCACTCAGCTCTGTGAGGATAACGCTGCCATCCCTTGACTTGTTTCAGTGAGGGAGCACGTTAATAAAGTAGTACTTTTGTATGATCACAGAATCACAGAACGTTAGGGATTGGAAGGGACCTCCAAAGCTCATCCAGTCCAATCCCCCTGCCGCAGCAGGAACACCCAGATGAGGTTACACAGGAAGGCGTCCAGGCGGGTTTTGAATGTCTGCAGAGAAGGAGACTCCACAACCTCTCTGGGCAGCCTGGGCCAGGGCTCTGTCACCCTCACTGAGAAGAAGTTTCTTCTCCAATTGAAGTGGAACCTCCTGTGTTCCAGTTTGTGTCCGTTACCCCTTGTCTTATCATTGTTTGTCACCGAGAAGAGCCTGGCTTCATCCTCGTGACACTCACCCTTTAAATATTTCTAAACATGAATGAGGTCTCCCCTCAGTCTCCTCTTCTGCAAACTAAAGAGCCCCAGCTCCCTCAGCCGCTCCTCAGAAGGGAGATGCTCCACTCCCTTGATCATCTTTGTAGCCCTACGCTGGACTCTCTCCAGCAGTTCCCTGTCCTTCTCGAAATGATGGCAGCATAGATGGTGCTGGCGGTGGTTTGCCATGAACCCATGGTCCAAGGATGGGGTTGCCAGAGATGCCCTGGGGGTGCTCTGTTGTAGCAAGTGACTCACGTTGCAGGGATTGATTGGGGTGCTGTGCTGGTGGGGATGTCAGCTGTGGTGGTCTGGGATTTTGCCTGTAGACGAGCTCGATAAATTATAGGGCTTTTTCTCTCTTACAGAGGCACTTTATTGAAGATCTCAAAACAAAATGCCAGATCCAGAGTGAGTTTCCATTTTTTGTGGAGTTTTGATTCTGGCAAGCAGTGCAGAAGTGAAAAAGTTAAAATGAACAAGTGTCTCATAGTAGAAACATAAACAGCTGGAATACGTGTCGGCCTCCCACCCCCTGGGAGTCTGTTGGATTGTTCTCTTTGATTTTACATCTCCGCAGAAATTTATGATCCTAGCTCCTTTTATTTATGACACTGCAATCCTCATTCAAGCAATTGATTGAAATACAACAGTGCCAAGCTGCAAGCCTGTATTTTAGAAAGGTTGAAGTTTAGAAAGCAAACCAGCAATGCAAACAGTGCTGTATTGAAAGCTGCACTGGAATCCTGTACAGAGGTTGTCTGTGTCTCTGTATTCCTGAACTTCTTCAGAGCAAACAGTTATCCTGACAGGCATTTATACCTCTTCTCTCTCCTTCCTTTTAAGCTGCCTGGCCTTGCCAAATAAACACTAAGTTAAATATGCAACCTTACTAGCCCTGCGAGGGCTGACTTTTCCTTGTGACTGTTTTAGTCCCAATTTTTCCATCTCAGATCTACCAGTACCAATGCACCATGTTGCTGGTGCACTATGGGCAATGTAATTTGTTCTCTTGCAGCTACTTGAGAACATAACAGTAGTTTTCTGGAATTGAAAACAAGAAACTGAAAGGCTCATAATTTTTGGCTACCAGTGCAGTGATTTTGGTTAAACATTTAAGCAAAGAGGAAATATTTTTCCTTCTGAATATGTCAATGGATTAATTTTCATCATCTTGCACTAATTAAAGAAAATAATCTTTTATTATCTGGAATGTATTCAGAAAAAGGAATAGAGATCCAGCTCTGCCTTGCTGATGCTGAGAGCACTGCTGCAGCACAGTGGTGCGTGTGGCATCCTGGCATCGCCATTCCTGGCTTCCTGCTGCATTAAGACACTGTGTGCTAGCCAGATATACCAGACACAACTGGAAAAACAATGAAGCCAATTTAAATACAGACATCAAACTACTGGCATTCAATGATGACAAGATGTAACGGAATGAGACGAGGTACTTCACTATGTAACTGTGCAGCAGGGAGCTCGTTGCTTTTTGCTTTCTCCTTTAGTAGAAGTCCAGGAGTAACAGGTTTTGCTGTGTGGCTGTAGTGCACAGGTAGCAGTCTCGCAGCACCTGGTTTTTCTGTGATCCTGCACCTGTGGGGTTGGAGGCTCTGAGGTCTTAAAACTTTACTTGAGCAAGTGCTCTTCTAGCTGAGAAAGCTTCTCAGTATTGGAGAAGAACCACCAGGTCAGGTTTAAGTTGCTGCTGATCCTCTGCTGAGGGTTGTTCTGCTATGGCTGAGTTGACAGAAAGTAGATAGTTGCTGATACTTCCAGGGAGAGCCCAAGATCTTGACTTAAATTGAGATGGCAAGGTTGAATTTAAGATATCAGACCACCAGCTGAAGTGGCTGAGATGCAATCAGGTAATAAGACAAGGGGTAATGGACACAAGCTGGAACACAGGAGGTTCCACTTAAATCTGAGAAGAAACTTCTTCTCAGTGAGGGTGACAGAGCCCTGGCCCAGGCTGCCCAGAGAGGTTGTGGAGTCTCCTTCTCTGCAGACATTCAAAACCCGCCTGGACGCCTTCCTGTGTAACCTCATCTGGGTGTTCCTGCTCCGGCAGGGGGATTGGACTGGATGAGCCTTGGAGGTCCCTTCCAATCCCTAACGCTCTGGGATTCTGTGATAGTTTCTGCCTGGAGATGGCAGGTTTTTGGCAAGACAATGAAAGACTTTAAATGCCACGTGCAGTCTTCACGTGTTGCAGATTTTGCAGCAACGACAACGTGGATAACAAAAGTATTGAAAAGCTTGTTTGTGTGAAGTGACGGTGTGAGGCTGGAAGCAGAAAGGAGCACTGCTGTGGCACAAGAAGCGACTCTACCAGCAGTCAAAACTTTCCTGTTGGGTTTGCTTGTGGGCCGGGACCTGTTGGGTTCACTTCTGGGCCAGCTGCAGCAAGTTGGAAAAGGAGGCTTTCGGTAGTGCTGGGTGACATTACAGAACTGGAGTCTGGGGAGGCTGCAGCAGAGGCTGACAGAGGAGAGGTGTTGAACCAAGCAGAATGCTGCAGGCTGTGAGATGTGGTTAGGAGCTTTCTAAGCAGCGCGGAGCCTCCTTGACGTCCCCAGACCCCGATATTTTCCTGGGGTGTCCAGAAACCCAGAAGAGCCTGCTTTAATGGACCTAAGTCCTGCTGGTCTGAGTGGTGAAGTGAGGTGGTGAGAGGAGCAGGGTCAGTCTCCTCTGCTCATGGCACGAGGTGGGCACTGGGCAGGCGGGCTTTGGCTTGCTCTACAGCTCGCCCAGGAGTTCGTGGCAGCCTCTTGTCTTGCTCCTGGTTTTGCCAGCAGCCTGCAAGGCTGTCCTAGCAGCTTGGCTGTAAATGGGGAAAGGTACAACCTCTAATTAAAATACCCAGTTTTTCAAAGTAATGGAAGCTGTTGTAAAACTTTCAACTTGCTGTGTCAGACTGTTGAAAAAAAATTCAGGAGCTTAGGTAGAAATTACGGATTTATCTTACTGTGGAGTATGTAATGGTTTGATTTTTAGGTGTGGAGTCATAGACGTTTACCTGATGGTATTCAGACACAGGAAGGGTCTGTTTTCCCCTGCTGCTTCATATGGCTATGTAAAGGCTGGTTTAAAAGACAAAATGTGTTAATTTAAAATAGCATATGCTTTTAGTTAGGAGAAAATAGCTATAATTGTTTTGTGTATAACATAAGCTGTAGCATAATTAAGCTGTTTCTTTAGTGAAAATATAGCTTTTCAAGTTAGAAAAAGGTTAAGTGGTTATGTTGAGTTTGCTCTTTACAGAGTATCAAGGAATTGAGTGTAATTACTGGAGATTAAGATTGTGTTGGATGTTGGCTAACACATTAGCTAATGTTCTGTAAATGCTATTTGTCTCGGAGTTGGAAGAGGAGTTATCCTTTAAAAGAGCATGTGTTCTAGAACTTAAATACTTAGTTGGGCACTACTGTACCCAATCCTTCCTATTGCATGAAAAGGTGGTACTCCTTAAATGTCTCTAGAGCATCCTCTAAGTAGTTTGAGCTGAACTAACCTGCAGAAAGGCTCAGCACAGCCTGGATGCCCA
>NW_010178029.1:0-5552 GCF_000695765.1 Mesitornis unicolor | reverse complement strand
CACCCCTGAAGGCTGTTCAGCAGGCAGTGGTCTCCGGGTCCTGCTGCACCCTTCTGGCCGAGCCTGCAAAGGGTTACACTGTGACTTCAGAAACCTTCTCTTTCTGCTGATGTGCTCTGATCCTTCCCTTGCCTGAGTCTGTGGGGACAGAGACCAGTGCTGGTGTCTTCGTTCTGCCATTCCTCTGCCTGCAGAGCTTATAAATCCACCCTCTGCCTTAATGACCCAGATCTGCTGGAGGAAACGAACTTCAGTGGTGCTGGTCAAGCAGCCTTTTGGAGCTGTTCCTTTTGTGAATGGTGAAGTTAGCCTCTGCTATGGTGCTGTCTGGTCCAGTGTCACTCCAGCAAGTAGAAGGTGAACCTCAGCAGGCAGGCTGAGGGTTGGGGGCTGATGTCCCGTCCTGCTTCATACCTCAAAAGTTAAGGTTAGCATCATAGACTTGTTTAGGTTGGAAAAGACCTTTAGGATCAGAGTCCAACCATTAACCCTGAGCTGCCAACTCCACCACTAAACCATGTTCCTTAGTGCCAAATCTACGCATCTTTTAAATAACCCCAGGGATGGTGACTCTACCACTTTCTTGGGCAGCTTATTCCAGTGCTTGACAATCCCTTTGAAGAAATTGTTCCTAATATCCAACCTAAACCTCCCCTGAAGCCCTTTAGGATCAGAGGTCAACCATTAACCCTGAGCTGCCAACTCCACCACTAAACCATGTTCCTTAGTGCCAAATCTACGCATCTTTTAAATAACCCCAGGGATGGTGACTCTACCACTTTCTTGGGCAGCTTGTTCCAGTGCTTGACAATACCTTTGGTGAAGAAATTGTTCCTAATATCCAACCTAAACCTCCCCTGGTGCAACTTGAGGCCGTTACCTCTTGTCCTGTCGCTTATTACTTAGGAAAAAGACCACTGCCACCTTGCTACAACCTCCTTTCAGGTGGCTGTAGGAGGTCATAAGGTCTCCCCTGAGCCTCCTTTTTCTCCAGGCTAGACAACCCCAGTTCCCTCAGCCACTCCTCATATGAGTTGTGCTCTAGACCTTTCACCAGCTTTGTTTCTCTTCTCTGGATATGCTCTGGTGCCTCAATGTCTGTCTTGTAGTGAGGGACCCAAAACCGAACACAGGATTTGAGATGTGGTCTCACCAGTGCCCTAGTCCTGCTGGCCATGCTATTCCTGATACAAGCCAGGATGCTGTTGGCCTGCTTGGCCACCTGGGCATGCTGTGGCTCATCTTCAGCCTGCTGTTGATCAACACTCCCAGGTCCTTTTGCACCAGGCAGCTTTCCAGCCACTCTTCCCAAGCCTGTTGTGTCGCATGAGGTTGTTGTGACCCAAGTGCAGGACCTGGCATTTGACCATGTCAAACCTCATACCTAGGCCAGGGCCCTAGAGTCTGGGTTGGCCCAGATCCCTTCCAGAGGCTGGGTTTCAGGGTTTGGTTGATTGTAGAGCAAGGGTGGTGGTGGTACAGCCATTTCTAGAACAGGTATGAATTGTTCTAGATCCCTCAGTGAAGCTATATCATGTTCTAGATCAGGTCCCAGGTCAACCTATGGATCTATTCTATTTAACACTTCTTAGCAGTTCAACACCCAAGACACCATCTCTCCCACCAGCCTTCCTGTATACAAATGATCAAGTAGAAATGGTAATCATGTCTAATAAATAATGACAACTATTATAACGACTTTATCAGTCTTCAAGCTTCAGAGCACGTTTCATCCCAAGCTGTGTATCTGTTCAGTATGTCATGTTTGGCTCAGTATGTTTCTTGCCTACACGGATGTCTGTGTAAATCTATATAAATGAGTTACAATTGTAGTACAGGCTGATTTTTATGTATAGTTTGGTCCTCTCTGCCTGGGCACTTGTGAATTTTCATATGGCAGTGTGACAGAAGTGGTTGGTTGCCTCCAGGACTGATGCTGCAACGCTCTGTGTTCCTCTTGTGAAAGCTCCTGATTTCTGCAGCGTCTCATGCTGGAATGGTGCAAACAGGCCACTCCTCACCCTTTGATCAGCAGGCTTCAGGTCTCTGCAAGTTATTGCGGCGCCCACAAAAAGGAGATGAAGAAAGGAGAGTCTGCTGTTGGTCTTGTTTGCCACCTCCATGGCTGGGTTTCCACTTGAAAAAAAGAAAAAAGCTTCACAGCTCAACCTGTTGGAAGTCACTGTGTTAGGTTTTTTGATTATATTTCATATTATTTCATTCCATGCATACGTCAAAACGTACACAGTGAGTCATGAAATCACAGGTACTAGCAAGCGTAAAACTTGTCCAAAATTACATTAAGCATTTTACATTTATTTCCTCTCCCTTGGCTGTCTTTACTACTAATTTCCAACTGCGATTATGATGCAGTTATTAATTAACACATCATAGGCTCAATGAGTAATCTATGAGCCTTGTTTTAGATCACAGCACTGCTTAACTATGCAGCACAATCACATTAATTACAGCATGTTTCTTTTAATTTTTGAATGTAATCTGGAAAATATTTTCCCTGTTTTGGGTCATGCTTTGTAAGATGAAATTCTGCAATGAGATATTAAAAGAACCAGAAAATTTCTGTTTCGTGTAGCTGTTAATGGGATGCTAACTAAACTCTCTGCAATATTTAAACCAAAAAATAAACTCCCAAGCCCCGACGTGATCCTGCGGAGCGTGCTGCCATTTTTTTTTTTTATAGGGTGGTTTGCTGCAATTGTGCAGCTCCTCAGTGGTCTCTTGAAAAAGCTCCAGGTGCTGAGTCATGTGCAGGCTCTGGCTGAGCTGCTGCTGGGAGCCAAGGAGGGTTGTTGAGAGGGGAATATTGAAATGGTCTGTTTATGACAGCCGTTAATGCGGCCGGTGCGGAGGGTACGGCAGCCTTTCACGAAAGGTGGCTTTGCAGCAGAGCCTGGCAGGGAGGCTGCCCTCCACCATGGTGGGTATTTATCATGTTGGGATGGAGCTGGCCTCTGCTCGTCTGTGAAGAGTGGTGAGAAATGCTGAGCCTGGACATTTTAGTGGGGAAGGGAGGATTTTATGAATCCTGTTCATGTGTTTAATACAGTGCTTAATTTTGTAGATTTACTAGATTTTATAGTAATTTTTTTAGTAGCATTGCCTCTGAAGGGTTAATATTTACCTTCCCTCCCGCTGCAGGTAGTGTGAAGTTCAGCCCAGCTGTGAAGTCAGAAAGATACAGGTGGAAAATACCTCTAGAAGAGGACATTGTTCGCCCTCATTTCATGGATCATTACCCGCTCTGCCAGAGGACCCTCCCGCATTGTTAGGGGTCAGCAGCCTCCCGCGGCGCTGGGGAGAGAGGACATCTCCTCCTTGTCCAAGGGCTCTCATCTTTGGACCACCTGCAATTGGGGTGGAGCACATCCTCCTCCCCTTGCCTCTCCTGGCACTGGCCTTAACTATCGAAGGAAAAGACAGCAGCAATTATGGCACACACAATTAACGTGCTTCTAATCTCTAGCCTTGCGTGTAATTGCTGCTGTCAAATACAATTAGTGTCTGCCCAAGTTCCCTTCCCAGGGGGGTGGCCAGGCTGTGGCACAGAGGGAGAGGAGGGGGGCAAGCATCTGAAACTTTAGGAGAGTTTGTCTTCTTGTTGCCTCCCTAATAACCTTCACTCCTCAAATTGTCCAGAAATGTTAATCCAGCGCATTATGGGGACACGGTGGGCAGCAGAGCAGGTCTTGAGGTCTGCTGTTAATTCTGTGAAGCGTCTTCTGCAAGATTTATCACCTGAGACTGTACCAGCTGAATTACAACTCAATCAGCACACTGCAGGAATTTGCTCATAACCCTGACAGGGTTACAGGACCTTCCCTGTCCTGTCATGGCAGCTGAGGCTGGAGCTGCTGATCACCTCCTGGGTGTAGTTTGAGGAGTTGGGATGCCCCCACCAAGCAGACCTCTGTGAACTTCCAGCGCTTGCAGCTCCTCCAGGCTCAGTGACTTGTGACCCTCAGTCGCACCCCAAAGCCCTGCAGGCACCCTACGAGGCCAAGGCGGATTTTGGTTGCTTCTTTGGCTGCTGAAGCCATGTTCCTGTCGAGCAGGGAGCTTCACTATGGTGCTGCTGTGCCCACCTTTCTGCAGACTGGTATGGAGCGAGGGGGCGCCTGCCCTGGGCTCTGCGCAGGGTCATGCAGGGAACAGGGGAGGATGTCGTGCACACACCTGCGGCTGTAGGGACAGGTGAGCCGCAGGAAGGTGAATGGTGCAGAACAAATGCAGATTGGAATCCGCGCTATGTATTTGCTACCTGGAAGCTATTTAAATACACATGTATTTAAATTAATTGAAGTAATTTTTGGGGGAGCGTTTCTTGTCTCCATCCCGCAAAGCCAGACAGAGCTGCTACTCTGACTCTGGTTGCAGCAGGCTCAGAGAAAGAGAAAAATCATACAATAAGTAGCTTCTGAACATAACCTGAGAGCTCCTGACTCTGGTGTCAGATCCTGATGCACAGCACTCACCTAAGTTGTCTCACTCTTTCTGTGCCTAGGATCAAGCTCTTCTGTTAACTCCAAGTTACGGTATTTGTTTTTAAAAAGCTTTGGCTGAACCTATTTTTGCTGTTCTGCAGCACCCTCGGAGGACTTCTCTGTACCTCTACTGTCAGATTTGTGACTCCCTTGCCCTACATATAAAATAGCTGCGTACCATTTGGTCCAGTTCAGTCCCAACTAATCACCGATGGCGAGTTGACTTGCGTCTCTGTAACGAGTTCTAGCACATGGATTTGGAATGAGTCACCGGATGGGCCCTTGGAAGTGCCATCTTGTTCAATCCGTGCCAGCCTGTTTTGTGTCGATTGGAACAAAACTTGGGCTTCAAAATGAAAAAGTTCCTGTCTCTAGGGATGTAGCAAGAGGCTCACCCACCAACCCAGCCCCCAACAGGAGGCTGCTGCTCTTCCTTTTAGATGATAACTTTCATCCTGCTCTCCAAAAACGCAAAAGAGAAGTGGATCACGCTGTGATCATGGGAGACTTTTAAGACCAAAATAGAAGATGAACTCAAAGCCCTCCCAAAGAAAATGTTTGTCTCTGTTTTGTGTTTCCATAATGCTTAGCATGATAAAACTATCTTCTCTTTCTCCTTTGTTTTTCAATCATGATTAGACTTTAATGTTGTTAAAGCTTATAAGTGAGTTTGAGCTACTGTCTCATGAAGAGAAGATGGAGCTGAAATTGTCAGTGAGGCATTGGGTTGGGTTTTTTAATGTGTCTGTCATTGTATGTTAACCTCTGAACTGGGACACGATGTCTGCTTTATGGCTGACAACAATTTAAAGGTATACGTCTTGACATCGTGGATAAAGGAAGAAGGGGGAGTGGAGGAATAAATGAATTAATGATGTTAGCAAATATTAGTCCCTGTATTTCCATTTTGCTCAGAAAGTGGTTGTCAGGCTTTGAGGCCGTCTGGAGCAGCATTGCCAGTGACAGGCAGTCGAGATGCAGTTGTACCTTGCATCGAGCCGGTCTCTTATTGACAAACACAGTGTGCTGAGGCAGGGGTGAGGATGCTGT
>NW_010178028.1:25500-35473 GCF_000695765.1 Mesitornis unicolor | reverse complement strand
CGAGCGATTCTGTGATTCTGTGAACATGGCTAGCTCTGAAGAAATCATTCTGGTTCACAGGTGATCCGTTTCCAGAGTCCAAATGAATTGGTCATCAGCACAATAACACACAACAGAGTAATAGGAAATACGTTGTTTGTTTTGTCAAAAGGGCCATCGAGCCAAGAGATGAAACAGCCAGACAACAGCATCCCCCTCACATGTGGTGAGAGGCACAGCACCGCCAGCCAGCCAAAGCAACACAACACGTGTGCGCAATGGCTATTCACGTCCTGCTAAAGTAGGAGCAATGTGTTTTGGTAGCACTATTTCAAGTAGACTTCCCGTGGGACTGACGGCGAATGTTTTCACCATCTCAGGAGGGCAGACGGAGCACCAACTGCCTGTGTGTGCCACAAACCGACCTCAGTCCCAGCATGAGGCAACCTCCTCTAGAGACAGGAAAACAGCACTGGAGGTAAGCCATATCTTAGGTGGTTTATATATCCAGTGAAGTTTCCTTCTGGACTAGTAGTGATCCTTGCTCCTCAAAGACATGCACATTAGAAACAATTAGCAATTGCTCCTTTTAAAAAAAAAATAATCTGCTTTTAAACTCCACATTTCTGACCAACAAAGACTAGTTGGATTTTCAGAAGGACTCTTTTGGGGACACAAAATCGCTTGGTTATTTGAAAAAGACGTATAAATGTGTGACAATTTACTTTGAAAGGAACGGATTGTTTTGTTCTAGGGAAGACAGAAGAAATACATCTCCCGTTCCCAAGTCACTGCTTTCTTTTTCCTAAGTACTTAATGGCCAGCATCCCATGGAAATACCACTGAGAGCTGCTAGAAAGTAAACATATTCTCAAGAGCTCTGGTTTCTCTGCTGCTTATCTTTATTCTCAATCTGTGAGATTATAAATCAATTGCTTCGCTTTAATGCTAAAACCTACAACCTTGGAGAGCACTCGTAGCTAACAAATGGAATTACGAAATAAATTGCTTCTGAAACACGTCTGGAAGCTTGGCACGGTGTTGAGGGTGGACCAGTGGGGCAAGAGTAGAGAATGGGCATTTACCAGCTCTGCCATTGGATAAAGCCTCGCTACATTCGCATCCTGATGGCGCACGTAGCTGTTCTCCACATCCCAGGAGGACGCACTGGAGTCAGAGAACGCATACAAATGGGCAGCTCAGTTGATTAAAGGAGCAGAGCGGCTGCCTCACCGTAAGGGCAACAGCAAGACTGGTGGTCAACAAGTCACTCCACACTGGAACTTGAAGGCATTCATCAGAAGTCCGATCTGAGAAAGATGAGGACTCCCCCTCCTCTCAGTTACACTTCAGCAAATACACACACACATTCCAGCTACCTACTGCTGCAAGATATGATGGTGGCAGGGAACCTGGCAACAAGTAATCTACAAACAACTGGTCCACACCAGATATTAACAGAAATACATATGGATATATCCTTTAGTAACCTCAGTGTAATGACTGTGGATGCTGGGAGGCCACAAGAAGACAGTGTTATAGGCAGCCATCAGGTGGGCAACCTTCGTGGTCTTCTGCAGGGACAGTATGGGGCTTAGGTGTCCTCCAAACCAGCCCCCAGCAGTGTGAAACGCCCCCAGGGTCAGACTGGAGGTACACCTAGCCCAGTGAGCTTCTGTAAGAAATACGTGCAAGTTAGGAGAAAGGGGGGTTACATCTGAGTGCGTTTGCCTTTAGCTGCATCACCAGTTACAAATAAAGGTCTGCGCCAATTGCTCCTCTCCCCTTCCATACACACACTCCACAACTGCTGCTATATCATAAATGCCTCAGCCCTGACTTGGTAACAACATCGGTGACTGTAGGAGTTGCCACTTCCACAAAGTGGATGACTCAGTCCCTCTTATGGAACTATATATATATATATACTATACATATACACACACACACACACACACACACACACACACTTTCTTTCCTCGCCTCCCTCCTTCCCGAATGTACCAAGGCCTTTCAAGTTTACTTCTACTCAACATTACGCTGTTTCTGTATCTCTAACCTCAGATCTCTGACTCCAATCTTTAACTGCAACTGGGTAACTGCAACTGCACTTCTCAGTTTTGAGGGACTCAATTGGCAAGAGGAAGGAAGGAGAGATAACAGCAGCCGTTGCTCTTCACTTATATTTTCTTAAAGTCTTTCTCACTGTGTTTCCACTCCCTGGCCTCTGAGGGATACCCTGTCATACTCAACAATCCCAGATCCAAATTCTTATGGCCTGGCTGCCTGTTTCCAGCAGCCACTTTGAAGCGCTGAAGATCAGAAAGTTGGGTTACAACCCATCATCATGACCACTACACTGGTGACTGCTCAGCACCTTGGACCAATACAGAAATTGGTATTAATATCACACACCTGAGAGTGTTTTTACAGCAGACTGGTATTTTAAGGCAAAGTAAATCAAGTCTCTAAGCATGCACTAGCATACTAATTTGTGGTTGTTAAAAACAAAGCTATATTCAGACATAGGAAGCTGCTATTACAGCGCTCAGATTTTGTGCTCCATCAGCTCAAAGTCTAAATTTTGCCACACAGACAGACAAAGGCTACGAGAAAGCCTATGAAGTTTCAGTACCAAAAGACTGTTCTGCTAAAGCTGTGTCTGAAATAAAGAAAAATGTTGGCGTTTTGTTGTTTTTAATAAAGCAACAGTTTTATTAGTTACACCTTAGTCCAAAGCATCATCTAGATAAGGTCACTGCTGCTATTCCAAAGTCCTTAATTTGTGCCACAGGGACAAGGAGAGACTGCTGCTGGTTGAATATATGCCCCGATTCAAACCCTTGTGCTGCAAATTGTTTCCCACAATACAAACTGAGCAAGCACACCATGATCCCAGACGGGTTACTGCAATCTCTACTCAGGAAGGACCACTTCAAGAAAAATGCTTCAATTCTCTAGACTGCTATATGGATAGATGGACTGTTTAAATAAGACTCCACTTAAACGCGTTCTATCAGAGAGCAAACACTAAGAATCATTGAATCATTAAGGTTGAAAGAGACCTCTAAGATCATCAAGTCCAACCATCAACCCTGCACCACCATGCCCACTAAACCACGTCCTGAAGTACTGTATCTACACTTCTTTTTATAAAGACCTCTAGAGATGGCAACTCTGCCTGTTCCAATGTTTCACCACTCTTTCAGTAAAGAATTTCTTCCTAATATCCAATCTAACCCTCCCCTGGGGCAAAAATCACATTAATTTGTGTTAGAAATGACCCTCAGATTACCAGAAAGTTCCCAGATTTGTCCTCTCACCAAGGAAAAGTTGTCTTGGCTACTACTGTAGTTACAGCCTCTCAATGGATCAGATTCAAGTTTAATGACATTCCAGTGGGAACCATAGGTCAGAGGACCCTCAAGCTATTTCAGTGTGACGCCATTCCTTAGTGGGGTTTGGGACATTCCAGCTCAGTTTTAGTGCAGCTGTTAAATGCACCTTGGGTGTCCTCCCCTGCCACCACACCTCCTCCAGGCTTCAAACATCTGATGGGAATAGACTCCCGTCTAAGCAAACCTCTATTTGAGACACAAAAAAGACACTAGAAAGCCAGCTATGTGTGTTGGTTACCTTCTCCCCCTTCCCTCTCAGCTGGAAAACAGACAGGAAAATGTGTTTGAACAGATCATTGCAGCCTGTCCTGCACAGAGCAGGACGGTCCTCAAGCCCAGGCTCCCCTGGGAGGACATCACTGCCCCAGCCATGCTGTAGTCACCCTTCCTCCATCTTTCTTGCAGCCAGAGTAGCCTGGAGTTTTATTATGCTCTGTTTGAGGAAAGGCATAAAACGGTACCAAGTTGACAAAGTAATGTCATTAGACCTAGTTCCAGGTCCACTTCATGCTTACAAAAATCCTTTTAAGTGTATAAAAGCGCCACCAGATCTAACTGAGACCACGTAGCGATACTCTCATTCTGTAAAGCGCTTGTCTAAAGGAGAAGATTAAATCTGAATCGAGGACGTTTGGTGGCCTGCAGTTCCATCTCACAGCTTTGAAACCAAAACCAACGAGGCTGCTTTCACGTTTTGTCATCACCAGATAAAACAACCTTTGTTGGTTTTTAACCAAATGAGACAATATACTATGCTATGGGATTAACTGTGCTTCCTGCAACAGCCCAACTTTCAAAGCCAGGATCCCCCATACTTTGGGGGGGAAGAAAGGGGAAGTGACCTTGAACCTAAGCTACTTTATACACAACCCAAAAAAATCTCTCAGAAAGTCGCAGCAGACTCCCAGTCTTGTCTATGAGACTATACCTAGAGACATCTCAGTCTGTTGCGTAAGTTTTTTTCCATACATATATTCAGGGGAACATAGCTTAATTAGCACTAATGATGAGAAAACCTATAGGGAACCACTGAATTTTGCAAGCAACTGCACATAAAGCGTATTGATAAAAAGCCACTTTACTGCTAGGCGATGCTCTTCTGCATGCTGAAGAGAAGATGACGACAATCCCAGGGTTTATATGCCAGATACACACAAGCACAATGAGCCAAAGCCATTGCAAACCACTACCATGCAAGTTAATGAGGATTACGTTCAGTTTTTCCACAAACATCATTTAAAATAAGCTAGAGTAGGGAAATGTTAACTAAAAATGCCAACAGTTAAATGCAGAATGTTTCATATGATAGTATTTAAAATTCAAGCCAAATTATCAGGCTGCCTGCTGTAATATTTTGGGTAGCCTATCTATATTTGAAAACCAGAATCTTCCATTTTGCCCAGCTGGGCCACAAACAGTTCCAAAAGTAGCAGGAGCACAGCCTCAACATCATGAAATACCAAGGTGGAGGAGGTTTTAAGTCCCCAAACATACTCAGACGCCTTCTTTCTGCATTCAAGCTTGGGAAACGTTTCTAAAAAGGAAGGTGGTGGCATCTGCCCAAGCTGTACAAGGAGCAGGTTTGAGGGAGGAAATCCTGCTCCACAACAAGTTGCAGGGCTGCCTGCACAGCAGTACCATCTTACCAGGACTATGCCGTTAGGTGGTAAGGTCCTCAATCAGTTGTGATAAATACTGAAGTGCCTTCTAATTATGCAAGGCCATTCAAAAGCTTACAAGCTTGCTTTCAGGCCACCACACTTATTGCTACACCAGCAAGGATTTTGTTTCTTCAGGACTGAGCACAGTAGCTGCTGACAAAGCCAAAGAGCCAAGAGAACAAGTACCTGAAAGACGAGGCCTCCATCAGTACTGGAACTGTAAACACAGTGTAACCATAGGATCCACTACACAATTCCATGATTTGGCTGCAGCATGAAGACATTTCTGTCTCCAGCTGACCACACTGCCAAAGGTCCCACTTCTCAGAACAAGTCACTGCCCAGCCTACCGCCCCAGTACACAGCCTGCCGTATCGTAACCTAAGCCTCCGCATCTGCCTGAAAACACCATCTCTTCTGCCAGACACCCTGCAGCAGAGCACCAGCAGGGACAGCTGGAGACAGTAACCTCTGCAGACACCTCGGCTCAATCCAACAGGCACCGTGAGTTAGGGCACCAGCCTTCGTAACTATCAAGGCCGTTATGCCACACATGAGCTGTCCTGAGGAGCCAGGGAATACGCTGGGGCAATTAACTCCCCATGAGATGGTCTTTTCTCCCAGGTGATGGGGGATAGAACAAGGGGAAACGGCACCAAGCTGTGCCAAGGGAGGTTCAGGTTAGAGATAAGGAGGAAGTTCTTTACTGAGAGGGTCGTCAGAAGCTGGCACAGGCTGCCCAGGGAGGTGGTGGAGTCACCATCCCTGGATGTGTTTAAAGAGCGGGTAGACGAGGTACTTAAGGATATGGTTTAGGGGGTAGACAGGAGCGGTTGGACGTGATGATCTCAGAGGGCTTTTCCAACCGAGCGATTCTGTGATTCTGTGAACATGGCTGGCTCTGATGGTTCTGCTGCCCAGCAACGGCAGAACAAGGGTAAAACACCACTTGAAGCATTTGTCATCCAGCTGCCAAATCTGTTTCAGGAGATCTTTCTGATGGTGTTTTGAAGCTTTTCTGGTCAGTATTCTGAATGCTATCCTTAAACCATTCTTTAGAAAAAATAAAAGGTACTTATGGACACCCTTAATTCCAGTCTCATACAGAGAAACTTGACTTCCACCTTCATTTGCACAAATGTACACTCATATTCTTACAGGATTATATACAAGCGTCACTTCATAGCCTACTCTACAAAACATCTACGCAGCAGATAAATCCCAAGCATCTGTCAAAATCTGTATCTATTAATAGAAACAGTATTAATAACCATTAGCTTAAACTTCTTCAGGCTGAGCTGCTTGTAAGGTTTATTTCCTCAGAGCTGTTTAAACCCACACCGTACGTCTTTGCATACTTTAACACGCCACCTCAGTATCTTTTGTTTTTTCAACTCCTACCATTTAACAGACTAACTCCTCTAGTTAGCAAGGAAGGAACAAATTAAAAACCCAAAGGCATGCCAATGCTTTTCATGTAATGACCTCCTAGCAAATTCAGGCATTTCCAACACATACGGCTAGAGAATTAACACTGTAATAAGCTACAGAAACTCATGTTCTATTTGATAACAGGATTGTTTCTTCAAGCAGACACAAAAATTCAATGTTGAGAGTTGATACAGTGGAAGAAAGCTATAAAATAGGGAGGGAATTAAGGGGAATCTGCCTCTGCCTTTTACCAACGCTATCGCCATGGAAGTTCTGCCTATTAGATGCTGGGAAACTACAGCTTTCATGGCTTGCAAGCCCAATTCCTGAGGCCAAGACACAGCACCACTGCCTGATGACAGCCATCACCACATGAACACCAGGAGGAACAGGAGGGGTGCTACCTACAGCCTCACAGAAGAGATTTTTGTCCCAGTTAATCAAGAAGGGCTGGATGCAACGATGCAATGCAACTTCCACGTGGTACCATCCTCCTGTGCTCAGTATTAATCTCCCAGAGGACACTTCTGACACTACAGCATCCATTTTAAGCTCCCGCACTTTTACAAAGCTTCTCTTCAAGAGTCCTGTCTTATTGCTATAAATACAATCCTGTTTAAATTAACCCACATTTGTAAGTGGGGGATCTCAAAGTTCATACGAAGTGAACTTCACTTTGCACTGTACATAGCAAAGCCCCACAAGGACACTGCTTCTCCTTAAAACCTAAGGCAAGAGGAAGGCTCTCAGCAGAAAGCCAGGGACAGAATCTCAAGCTTTTGACAAGCTGATCATGTACCTTTTCCACAAAAGTAGTACAGTCCCCAAGACAGGGAGGTCTCTAGTCCAACACCCTGCTCAGAGGAGGGCAGCTCTTTGACCAGACCAGGTCGCTCAGGGCTTTCTCCAGCCAGGTCTTGAACACCTCTGAGGACGGAGCTTGCACAACCTCCTTGGGAAGCCTGCTCCAAGGCTGAACTGCCCCAGGCTGCAGCCAGTGCACTACACAGTATCTGCCAACAAATGGAAGCTGCTTATTTAAACCGCACAAAGTTTCTTCAAGATACACAGAAGAAAAAAAAAATTATCATGAAGAACAACCATTGTTTAATATATTTGGTTTAAGGGCCGATCCCCAAATTTATCAAAACACTGTTCAGTACTCTTAACAGACCATTTATAAAAATTCACAGAGTTTAAATCAAGCTTAAAAAACCCTAATTTAATTATCTGCAGACGGAGACAGGTTTGAAGTGCTAAGAGAGCTTGATGGGAAAAAAGGCCTTCCTAATACCAAATAATCTGAAGTTGCTAGGAAAAAATGAGGTCCCACTGGTGGCCGTGGAACTTCCATTAACTCCCCAATTTGAAGTTATTTCCGTTTTATCCCTAAAAGCAAAAGCCTGTGCTGATGGAAGAAAAGCCTCCTCTCTGCAGTGTCACGGCAGTCACCGGGTGGTTGACTCTCCAGGTCAAGACTGGAGATACAAGCAGACGTGCTCTTTCCAGGTGTCAGAGTCCTTTTCGGTACTAGCAGCCCGCCCTGGGGACTAGGAGGGCTACGTTAGAGTTGAGAGTGCCTCTGAACTCTGAATTCAGAGATCTGAACTGACATCTGTCTAATATAACCCTTCTGCTGGGTACGAGTCACATAACTCCTGCTCAAGGGATCCAGACCACAGTTACGTACTAGGAAATGCATCAGTTCTGCACTCAGAGAAAAAGAGCAAGTAAGGGAAAGGCTCTGTACTTTATACAGCTCTTGTTAAACAAAATCTCATTTCAGCCCCAGACCACCTCAGATTAAGCAAGGTAAGAAAACCACCAACTTCAGGTAGGTTCAGGGTATTATACTTCAAGTTTCCTCAGCTACTCTGCAGTTCATGTCTCTTTATCCAAGCATTTCTCACTTCCTTCCAGTTGTGGGAACAGTCCAAATAAGGCTGATCCATCCACAGCTTTAAGCTGCCACTTCTAAATAAGAGCCCATTTTAAAAATGATCGATTTAACAGACTATAAGAAAAATTCAACTCGCCTCATTTCTCATCTTCTCAAGGAGCAGCATCCACTGCGCTCTGAAACATAATCCTGTGAAGGATAAACCCACTTACAGTTCTTTCATTTATCTTTACCACCAAGATAGAAGCATTGCTGGTCACAAACTTAATAAAATGGCTCATCTAATCCTAGCCAGTCCAGGGAATTAAAAAACAAAAAGGAAATAAAAGGGCTTGTTATGGTGGACACAGAACTAAAAGGTACCTTGTTAAGGTCTGGATGTTAGAATTTATATGGACAAGTAATTGTAGACCAAAGTAAAAAGGGGAACAAGAAATAGGACGGTTCAATGAATTAACAGAGAACGTACTCCTAATGGATGGTTTTTCTTTTAAACTCACCTTTGAGGAAAGGATTTCAGGTCGTGATACTGAAGGGTCAGCACAAGCAAAGCTACAACCTTGGAACCAACGTAATTGTACTGTTTGAATGCTAAGAGAAACCTTTCCCTATCTTGTTCATTACTCAGAGGCAATGGAATTATAAGCAAGCAGTAATAGTAATAAAAAAGAGTAATGGACCCCAAAGGTAAGATCCAGTTTTTTAACTGTCTGAAGATTCAACAGATGAGTTGAGTAAGGTTTCAGCAGCCAAAAACCAAGTTGCTTCTTTCTCTCTGTAGATCACTATGCCTTTAGACAAATGCATTAGCCGGGGCTACCCAAAACCCTTCACGTGTCATTTTAGGACTCTTCAGAGAAATGGTAAGCTAACTCAGAAGAATTTGAAGTCTGAGCAGATGACAAAAACCCACACCATTTAAACCTCAGGGCCTCTGGGAGACACACGCTGATGTTTGCGCCAGACCCAGGAACCACGGCAGGGAGACCCACGTTTCTGATCAGCAGCGTTCAGACAGACACCTCGCTGGAGCCTGTTACTTGGGTTTTGCCTGTTCTTTTTTTAAAAAATATGAAAGACTGCCACATTATTCTCTGAAGGCCTCTGACAGTGCTAAAGCAATTTTCTACATAAGTCATTGTAATGCTAACGCTGCAGTTTACAGACTCATCTTTAAAAGAAAGCCTTTACTATTTACTGCCACAGCAAGCAGAGAGAAGAAAAGTTAAGCTCTGACAACTGCTCCGTCTGAGGGCATAATAAATGGGAAATTTATTTCCCTGGCCCAATTCTAACCAAACTTAATATACTTGTGAAAACCGTGTAGATACTTTGTACTTAAGAGAAATGCGTGTATAAAAAAAGCCATTTAGCATACTGAGACACATGCACATGCACACTGCAGGCATGCTGAAAGTCCCCCGGACGTTAAAGCAAAACTGAGCAACTAGCAGTTCCAGAGCCTTGAACTTGTTTTCACTGAACATCCTTCTGCTATCTGTTCTTCTTGACACAAATAAGGGGGGAAAAAAAAAGAACCAATGGTTGTAAGTTTTGCTCGTGATCGTGTTTCTAAGAAAGCTCTCCCTCACCGGGCTCACAAC
>NW_010178028.1:19933-25352 GCF_000695765.1 Mesitornis unicolor | reverse complement strand
GATGCTGCGCGGCCACCGCAGAGCCAGCCCAGCCTCAGCGAGGCCTCGGGCAGGCTCCCTGCCAGGCCGGGGACACCTGCAACTGGAGAGCAGAGCACTGGCTTGTCCGCTCCTCCCAAAACGCTTTCCCAATAGTGCACCAGAGTTTTTATAGTAATAAAACCTACACAGCGTTGTTTATGGTCTTTTATTAGTCCTCGAGAAGTCCAGACATTCGTAAATACCCTTGCAGCAAGGCGCTCAGGAAGAGCGCTGCTGCTGCAGTTTCAGGGTTTTTTCAGCCTGTTAATATACAGTCTTTAATTACACTTCTCATGCCGTTACCATAAACCCCCTTTTATTTCCCTTCTACGTAAACATCAAGATTCTGCAGACAAGGAACGTAATTCCACATTCTTCCTTTGCAAATGCAAAGTTGGTACCTCCTAAAAACCTCTTGAAGCCATCAGATATTTTGGAGTCCAGTATGTGAATTTCATGTAGGGTCACAGTAATGCACACCAAACACTCATTCTGTCCATTTGAACCAGCAGGTTTGGTTTGTTTTGTTTTGTTTTTGCTGGAGAGAGTCCGGCGTAGGGCTACAGAGATGATCAAGGGAGTGGAGCATCTCCCTTATGAGGAGCGGCTGAGGGAGCTGGGGCTCTTTAGTTTGGAGAAGAGGAGACTGAGGGGAGACCTCATTCATGGTTACAAATATTTAAAGGGTGAGTGTCACGAGGATGGAGCCAGGCTCTTCTCGGTGACAAACAATGATAGGACAAGGGGTAACGGACACAAACTGGAACATAGGAGGTTCCACTTAAATTGGAGAAGAAACTTCTTCTCAGTGAGGGTGACAGAGCCCTGGCCCAGGCTGCCCAGAGAGGTTGTGGAGTCTCCTGGACGCCTTCCTGTGTAACCTCATCTGGGTGTTCCTGCTCCGGCAGGGGGATTGGACTGGATGAGCTTTGGAGGTCCCTTCCAATCCCTAACGCTCTGGGATTCTGTGATTTTTAAACAAACTACATTAAGTACAAGTAAGTTTAACTTCCAGTCAATTCTACTTTTAAGTATACTTAAAATATCACTCTAAAATACTTTCCAAAAAAGTGAGTATTCCTTACTTACTAACGCTATATTTATTTGTTTAGTATTTGAATGCATTTGTCTCAAAAGCAAGAGCTAAGCAGCAACACTTACTTTTGTCATCGTTTCATCAGTGTTTCCTACAGCACGCCCAGGAACAGCTTCAGAAGTCAGTGCAGCCACCCAGATAAAGCTTTTCACAGCATTTCACTCAGTTAAAAAGCATTTTAAACTCCACCAATGACTAATTTAGCCCATCTGTGGGCACCTAAAAGCTACCCTGTTATCTTAAGCTGCCATCACCAAGACACACACCTCAGCTTCAGAGACTCTCTGAACGTGAGTCTACTCATCTGGATGAAAGACAACGGTGAACACAGAAGTGTGCTGGCCAACATATATTACAGGTGAACTCTTGATTAACAAATTCAAACTACAAAGGAACTGTTTGGATAGCCAGGAGCTAACAACAGTTACAGAAGCAGTGCATTCAGCAGCCCTGCTTTACCAAAGCACTTAAGGACACGCTCAGATGTGAACAGCCCACATACTAAAACCTCTAAAAATTTCTTAAATGCTTCGGTAAATAAAAAGCACAAGCAGGGGAGAACATAGAGTTGCAAGCCAAGGTTTTTTTCAGTTAAATGCATTAAACTACTAATTCCAGTACTGGCTCGGAGGGAGGCCCCACAGTATCTTCATTTTAAGAACAGCAACGCATCCTTTTCAAACATATATTTCACCCAAGAATTATAATGCCTTCAAAACGGGAGTGAGATTTACTGCCCTTCCAGCATTTTCTAACCAAATACCACAGAAATGCTGCTCTTGCAGAACGTCAAGGAGAAGAAAGGGCAAAGGAACACAACCCAACTCGTGCAGAAGTTGGGAGCTGAGGAAGTTTGTCTACGTTGCAGTGAGATTCCCATCTGCATTTCATTGCAGCTGGTGTGAACCCAATCAGTGCAGGTTAAATATACGCCAGATCAGTGATTATTGTGTTCTGACCTCTGTGGCTAAGTCGGACATTATACATTCCTGCTACATATTGCAGTAGTTAAGGAATCAATGCTGCTTTAAAAAAAAAGCCCACTTATTCTACACTACACATGCCTCCATTTCTTCAGATAGTGCAAACTTACTGGGATCGTTCAACAAACATTTAAGCTGTTCTGTCACTGTCCCAACGGCCCCATCGTAAGGCAATTGATCAGGACTCAGAAAACCCAAGTTCAATTCATTGTGTCATTATCATGTTTCTTTCAAGACCTCAGGTACGGCCACTTCAGATCTCCTGCTCCCCATGTACAGAATAGAGATGACACCACCTCCCTCCCTCAAAAGGCTGCTGTGCACAAACACACGTAAATCTGTGAAACGTGCCTGTAAGATGCTAATGGGTCCTGCATGTGCCATGCAGAAAAGATTCCCCAATTAACATGTTGCATCGTTTTCTCCACCAGCAGCAGCTCCAAACAAGCTACCATAGACTAATTAAACCCCTTGGGGTATGCTTCCATAGCTGCTGAAACCAGTTTAAGGTTAGGGCTGCTGGCAGGTTCCAGCCTCTCCCTATCCTATGCTCTCTTTAAGCCTGATCCCTAAGGGAGCGGGGGTTCAGCTAAACTAGAATAACTGATTCTGCTGGAAGACTATCAGTAGCATTTTGCCAGCTTAAGTGTCCAAAGTGGTCCAACGGGAGGCTCAGATGAGCTTCAGCAGTGGTACACAGGATACGACCACCCCACACGGCAGGGGATGCAGCACTGTTGTTGGCAAGAACGGAGCTGTCGAGTTGGCTTTACCACAACCACACCTTCACCAGCATTTAGCACTGTAAACACAGCTTCCCGTGCTCAAGAGTTCAAGTAATCATAGTTAAAATCAACCCAGCTATTTAATATTTGCCATTCCAGCTGGATCCACCAATAATAGTTTAAGCCACCAGAGATTCTTAAAGCAAGATGGATGTTTCTTAAAATGCTAGAACGGCATCACTTCCAACACAGCTACACTAAAACGAAGAGGACTGAGCCTACGAGAAGCTTTGTGCTGTATCACAGCTCCAGATACTCACTGGCACCTCAAAGGTTCCACGTTCAGGCTTGACCAACACCAACAAGCATAAAAGATGCTACTGCAGTACTCGAGTGCCTTCGCAGATCAATAATAATCACACATTCGCAAAACTATTTTGGGAAGTGACTGCAAAGTGTTATACACGTCCAGACTGTAACTTGTTCAGTACAGGTTATTAACTCAGCCTGAGCAGCCTGTATCAGCACGAGCCGCGCTGCCGGAGCCGCAGGATGTCTTACCTGGACACTATGCTGGAGCCGTTGTAGAGGTCACTGGCATAGGACAGCGTTGCCAGGGGTCGGACAGAGTTGTAGCGCGTGAACTTGGACAGACACTCCTGAAACTCATCCAGCTGGCTTGTAGTTCTGCTGTCATCTGGGGAGAGGCAGCAGCATTTGGGAAGAAAGAAACAGAGGAAGATAAACAAACTCAGCAGCAAGCAAAAGAATCCAGGATGTGTGACTTGACATGATCCTACCTATTCTTGTTATCTGAGGAGGATTCTTGATCAAAACCAGGTTCTCTCTCACCTCCAGCATTCTCTGAAGGCAGCGTCATTTTTCAGAGCACAAATTAAGCCTTTCCACTGCAATGCTTGGTGAACTGACTGTTCTGAGGATCTGCTTAGAGATCACAAATACAGCTTTCCTGGTAGATAAGCTCATTTATTTTATTCAAATTCAGAGCCTATGGGCCATACAGATTATCAGCATAAAACCTTTAAGCATATCAAAATGCATTGTGAAGAACACATCTATTTTCTATGGAGGTGAAAGTCTATTCACATCGCTCTACTTCTGTTACAGTATGCCTGCGTTTGGTGTCAATTACATTCAAAATACTTTCGGTAAAAAAAATATTTGTCTTGTTACTCCAAAAGCAACAGAGCTAAGGGAGAGTTGTTCCAGGGCTGGAGAAGGAAGACAAGCATGAAACCAGAAGACTTCCTGTACTGTAAGGTTTGTGAAAATTACAACCTTCAGCAGTCAAGGTGAAAGTGAGCCAGCTTGCATAACGATGATAAATATTCTGTGGGAAAGGGAACAGTTTACTACAAAAGTTAGAACTAAATTGCAGTGTCGATAGCTAAAAGTCATTCTCCAATTCCTCAGTTCCATCTTTTCTTGGTATGAACAGAATTTTATACAAACCATTTTAAAATTTAGCATCTCCTAAATAAGGAAAAATTCCTAACTCACAGTGATGCTGCATGGGCGAGCCAGCCTTTCTAACACGATCACACATCTGCGGTCAAACACTGCCTAGAGCCTTCAGGCTTTGTAGCGGCCCCCAGACCTCACAGCAGTTCTCCCTTTCCCCTCTAACACTCCCACGATTGCTTTGCCTTTTTGCACCAGCGCAATGTACAGGGACTGCAGCTCTTGCTGCTTTCACTGCACTAACACAGCACCTTGGCTCATGGTAATCCAGTTTGCCATTCACATATTACTGCACCCCTGGGCTCCTTGTAAACGACAGCATCCGCTGCAGCAGCAGAGAAGCCATACCCACGACTCGCTCACGCAGCCAACATCACAAATCCCACCTGCTGCTGAAGTTACCCTTACCTTCTCCTTAGCAGCAGCATAAAGAAACAAAGCACCACTTACTAGAAAGCTCTGAAAGTACTGAGGTACAAAAATGAAAAGGTTGATCTACAGAAGCAAAACGCAGCTGTGATTTCTTGTGGGAAAAGAGAGAATAATCACTTTCTGCACTCTGGTAATTCCTTGTCATCAGAAATTATTATCTTGCTCTACACTTGTAAGGCATTTTTGAAGTGTCCCTTACACGCTATCTAATATTTGATCATGTAAAGGAACAGTGAAAGCTAGTAATTAGCATGTTTAAGAGTACTAGCATATACGTTACCCGTGTCAGATGGATCAAAAGGGGAATAATGAACAAAGTACAGCTCCAAATTGAAATCATCAGCACCTGACCACTACAGGAGACAGCTCAAGCAGCAGCACGTAAACATCAGTGTTTTTCAAAGACTGTTTCCTCCTTCAACATTTTGATAGGAACAAATTGCTGCTGCTCTCCCATTTCCCTCATTTAGAGATCAAGCACACAGTCCTCCCATAATTTATTCTGTATCTGTGCCTGGAAAACCAAACGTTATTTCCCGAAACATTTTCTCCATCAAAGTGCAAGACCATTTCATAACTACAGTTGTATTGGGTCTCCACTCCTTACTGGAACAGTCATAGACACCTCTTGTGAAAAGCTTTAAATCCACATTAAATCCTATTTAGAATGTGCCAAAAAG
>NW_010178028.1:0-19902 GCF_000695765.1 Mesitornis unicolor | reverse complement strand
AGGAATGACTTAAGAGAACAAAACTTAATTAAGTATCACAGTTTATCCCTTATTTAGGGAGAAAACCCACACTTGCAAATCCTCCGCTCCTGGTGCGGCCGACATCTGAACAGAAAAAATAGTTTCACTGCATCCATATTTATAGTTCCAATTATGAAGAAAGATGTCTTCTAGAATAGAATGCTGGGAAGAGCCCTATTTGTTATCCTTGATTAATAAGTAGTATTTTAACATAAACACAGTTATGCATCACCAATTTAGCGCCGCATGAAAAGCCCTCAGTGCGAGCTGTGAAGTACTGCAGCCTGCAGCAGTTCCCAGCCCTTCACTGGGAGCTGGCTGGTCACACACAACCGGCTGCTCCGACCTTCCAGCCACTCAAGTGCCCTCTCAACGTGCAACATTCCTCCTTTGCTGTGCATGAGAACCGACCCAGTCACTGTTCTGAAGTAGGGAGAAGATGTAGTCACATTTAAGAGCGAGCTCCTCTAAAACATGTTGCAGCATTTAAATTTATAGCCTTTTTTTTTTTACTAAAAAAAAAATCAAGCCTCATTTTTATTTTCAAATGGGAAACACAAACTAAATTCACAGAGGAAAATTAAGCGGGGGTTTCTAGCCCAGCTCTGTGTGTCCTGGAAGGTCGGTCCTTTCTTTCCAAGGCTACAAGCAAAGACACCATCACAGCAACCTCTACCTAGTTTCCCCCTGTCCCTGGGAGGTTTCTCCCATCCCCTGAGGGCTGGCTGCTCCCTGCTCCCTTCTGTCCCTCTTCCTGTAAGCTGCAGCTCGCCTCACAGCTTGCAGCTGCAAATCTCTTGCCTGCCACAGCCCATTGCCTGAATCTTTTTTCCCAAAGCTGGTTTCTTCCCCAGAGGGAAGCAACCCTCCTCACCCTCAAGACATACTCATTTGACCCATTCCTTTCTTAGGAGAATCTTGCCACGTAATTAAGAACCATCCATCCACTAGGTAACAATTACTCTAGCTGCTGTCACACTGCTACTCAATTATGAATGAGGCAATCGAGGCAATTGTGAAAACAGCTTCTAATTCTACAAAATAAGCCTTAAATTTAAGGTGTGTCCAGCGGGACAACAATGCTCCTGCATGCTCAGCTTCCATACTCCAAGCCATTTGTTAACCAAGAGCCAATCTAGAGAACATAAAGGATAACCTCCAAGTGTCCTATTACACACTAAATACAAGAGAATTTATCAATTTGTGTTTATACCTCTGCAGTGTTTCAACAGCAGTGTTTTTCACTACAGTGTCTATAACACATGTAGTAGAAAGACAACCCAACCGCTGCTTTCAAACATTTGCATGTTCAGAACGAGCATCAGCGAAGTTGTTTGTAGTGAGTTATGCCCTTCAGAGTACAGGATTACAAAGCAATACGTGTACCCCTCCAAAGTGACAGGGTTAAACTTTCTAAATTCAGCAACTTCAAAGATTGGTCAAGGAAAGCAAAACTGGATGATCCAAGTAACACAAATATGTACAGCAACATTGCCATGCAAGGAAGAAATGAAAGCTACTCTCAGAAGCAAGCCTTTTCCAAGGCCTGGGCACTGTAAAACGCAACTGATACCAGAAGCCGAACACCATGCAAGAGGAACTCACCTGAGACACGTGTCATTCTGGTGGAAAAATAGCACTGCTCTAGGTCCTCAAAGTGAGCTGTGAGCCGCTTGCGTCGTGAGGCTAGCGTGCTGTTATACCACGGCTGCTTTTTGGTCTGAACGGAGACGAGAGAACATTTCAGAAAAGTAAAGCAAGGCCTGGGTTTCAATTCAGTAGATTTTACCAAGTTACACATTATATATAGAGGGTTAGAAGTGTAAAATGTTAATAAATTATTAAGATCTTGCCACCATCAACAGCTGTTCTTAGGGTCCTATGATGCACTCTAACCTGACAAACAAGAAAAGCAGCTTTTAGACAGCTCGTTTCCTGATTCTTTGCAAATTTACCAATAGACAGCAGAGGCCAAGGATACCAGCTTCCAGCTTCACAAATCAAACAGACTCCAACAAACACTTCACAGACCCCTAGCAGACAGCTTGTTAAAAGAAGGGGGTGTTTATTTTAAAGAGCTAGCTACTGAATGATTGCTTTTGAAGCAGCTCAGTAACTCTCCATAAAGCTAAGCAAATAAGCGTAGAAGCAGAAGGCACCATTAAGTTCAAAGGTTAATTGAAAAGTAGTCCATGAAACTCATCATTAAAGCCATTTCCCAACCTACCCAGGCAGCGATAGTGAGAGGCAGAAGCAAAGGACTGAAACTACATAAGCAAGCTCTCCTGAAGCAACAGAAAACACAGCACTTCTCATTTTAATCACTAATAAGGAAGTGGAACCAATTCCTTTACTACACAAGAAACATGAAGAGCACCTTGCTTTAGTTTACATTTAAGGGCTCACGTACTGCATACTCAAAGCTAATAGGAAAACTTTAGAAGATCTGAGAACCACCAAGCTCTCCAATGAGCAACATCCCTGACCACGTACAGTGTCTCTAATGTACACAACTGTGTGCACAGCTTCCCCTCAGTCCACGCAGGAGAATGGGCTGCACTCACGACAGCCATCGAACAAGCCAACAAGAACAAACTAAGTGTAGAGCCCACTCAAATTCTCTTTATACCCGTACGAGCAGTAGTCTTAACATTTTATGGAAAAAGCAAGCCCCAAGCAATGAAACCTCCAGATGCTGCTTTCCATACAAGGCCCCCAGCTATACCCTGACACTGGGACTCACACTTGATGTTGACAGCACCTATGGTCCGCACTGCTGCTTCTGGCTCAGAAAGAACACCAAGCTCAAAACACAACTGGAACACTAGAGAGCACTCCTACCTCAACACCTTTCAACTGCAAGGCGTTGAACAAACATCACAGCTTGCAGAAATACTTCACAGAACACTTTTATAACATCTTCCTATTAATCTTGAGTGCCAGTCTGCAAGGGCTCCAGCCTCTCTCAACACATCAGGAGCGATCAGGGTTCAAGATGACTTCAAGCGTTGCTCGAAGAGCAATCACTTCAGCCTCAAGTTAAGATGAGCTGCCTGTGACACAATGAGCAATACAACCCAAGCTCAAGTCTGATGTGCCAGATGAACCCAGTCCACACCGAGGTAGAATCAGTCACGGTTTTGCCCGCTGTGCGATACACCTGCTGGATCTCCAGAGGAAGATCCCTCAGAGCAGGTCCCAGGCTGGCACGTGTGATTCCCAGCATGGCTTCATCAGATCCTCCCCAGCTAAGCATTTGAAACTGCTCATGCTTTACTGAAACATTGGATTGAGTCTCTATGAAGTCTGTTCCCTGGTTAAGCAATGCTGGGAAACAGGAGTGAAAAAGAAATAAGGAAAAGGAGAGAAAGCATATCCAAGCAATTTTTATTCAACTGCTAAGACTACTACGGTTGTCCTAGTTGAGGACATTGGTTAGGACTGCTTTGTTATTGAGAGTGGTTCCACTGTCTCAACTCCATTAGGTGCTCTGAAGAGTACTCTAACAACTGTGGGAAAGCTTGACAGCTACACACAAGCTCCTTATTTCTAGCAGAAAAGTACTGCCGCTAAATACTGCTTGCAGAATTCCCCAGGGCTTCTGTGACTTGTCCACTCTTTACTTCTGAAGCTCAGCTTCTGGAAGAAAACGGTCCTGTAGCTTTGCAGCATACAAATTCTACCCTAAGAACAGGTTTGTGAGCAATGAATGAAGTAATTACGTTGAGAAAGCAAGTTATGCTCTCCATCCTAGCACTGCTTCTTACTGCCAGCAGTGCCCCATCTAGGATTTTTGCCATTACTGACAATCAGAAAAAGCACAACTGAATTTATATTCTTCAAACTATTTTTACAGTAAAGTCTTGCTGAAGTTAGACTACCTTTGAATGAATTGTTTAACTTCAAGAGTTCTCTTTCAACTCCCCATCCAAACATATATTAAAGTTTAATTCAGAAATTCACACCAGAGAGTACAGATCTTACACTCCTGAGGACAAAAAAGATTATTCTCTCACAAATAAGGTTGTCATACAGAACGACTAGAAAGTCTAGATTGTTTGTTTTATGTGCTTACCAGCAGTACAGCTATGCTATTAATTTTGTCTTTGAAACAGAAAGAAAAGTACTGAGATAAGTAATGTCAATGGAGAACAAGCACACTATACCCTACCAGAGCCCTGAATGTAAGATCTCCAACCACATCTCACTGGCTCTCTGAAGTGAGGTAGAGCTACAATTCTTTGTTCAAGCAAAAGTCTCCCAGACCACAGCTTTTTTTTAGCATTTTCCCATAGATTACTAGAGAGAAATTTCTAATCACCAACTATACAGCTACAAACCCAAAAACGTGCATGCACAGATACATGCACATCAGCCCAAAATTCAGGTGTGTCTTTATATTAGTTACTCCATCAAATACGATCCAACAGCTTATACTTTATTTACCAGTTTGATAAGGTTCTGTGTCACGGATGGTCCACCACCACCAGAGAGCACCGAGGGCAGGAGCTGGCAGGTAAGCAACAGCCCATCAGTCTAAATCAAAGGCACTGAACCATTCTGGGGCTGTGAGCTGGGGACCAGTGTCATCCTCCCAGCCCAGCTGAATCACTCTCAGCTGTAAGACTACAGCAGTGCGGGCTGTAGATGGAAGCTCTGTGGATCAGCTTGGAGGCTGCCTGCCAAACAGCTTCACTGTACGCTCAACTTTTCATCCTCTATGTGAGTTTTTAAGACAGTTTGTAAAGCCCTAACAAGGACAAACCATGAAATGGCTGTATGCTCAGAGAATGAGTGTTGCTTGTTTTAACAGTCAAGCTTGGTGCAAAGCTATTTAAGTCAATGCAGAGTGTCAGGGATTTACCTCCCTTTCCAAATGCTGCCCACTTGGGAGAAGAGATGAAGAGCAAAAAAATCTCCACTCCTCCCTGGAAGAGTCAGCTTTGGGAATTAAGTCAGATGTCTGAATATATTGGACCACATTTCTTTGATGGTGTCAGCGTGGACACTCACAATCACGCAGTCATTACAGCTGTAGTCTTGGCTCCAGTTTGCCCACACAACCAGTTTAAAGCATTTGCAAGATTCAGGCTGACATGGAAGCAGTTGTGCCTAATGTCTGTCCACCTTCCACATTCACTCTCCCACCCCCACTGTGCACAGACATTTGTATTACCTTACCTGAGAACTGCCACTGAAGCCTGGAGGCTGGCTATACTCCGTGGAGTCAATAATACTACTGCAAAACCAAAAGAAATAGTCTGCTTAAAACACTGTGCAACCATCCTTTGTCATTTTTAACTTGTTTGCTATTCCCCCCTTTACCTCCTGCAGCAGACTTGCCTCTGCAATTCACTTCACAGACAGGGAACACAAGGTTATTTTTTGTTTGGGGGTTTGGTTCTTTTAAATACAGGGATGTCCTACAGCAGAACACTGCCACACACAATTATGTGCAGCACAATCTAATAATTTCTAGTTAGAATGCAAAAGCATCTCTTTTGTATGAAATATGCAGGATAAGACATTCTGAAAGCAACGTGCTACCATTGGTTTTCAGTTCCTTTCAAAGGAAAAAAGAAAGTTTAATGCCATGGCATCCGAAACAGCACTGTGAAGAGAAAAGCTAGAGAAATCAGCTTCAGACAGACACTGGTATCCCAGACAGCTCTGAAGACACAAAACAGACAAAAGTAATGAAACAGGGAAACGAACTAAAAAGATACTGACAGCCAGGATTACTGTTATTAGAAAATATTACACCTTAAATAGCTGCATAGTGTCTATAACGACATAAACTTACATCGCTGTTTTCAAAACATAGCATACACATGCAAATCCGAAAGAATCTACCGATATCAGCAGAACAAGTGGGTCAGTATTCTTACACATATAGGCAAAATATTTAGCTCTCACAATAAGACACCAGAGACAGATTAAAGCACCCTTATTACTCAAATTTAAATACATTCAGAACAAGTAAAGGGTAGTACACAAGAACACCATTTCATTAATTATGGGACACACATTACAAACATCACTATGATTTGTTCCTAAAAATCTTTACAACTCGCTTGCTTCTGCTGCGTCATTTGGCTTGGACAGAAAAGAAACCGTGTTCATTATTCTCAGTCTTACACATGAGATAACCTTAGATTTAAGCATTGCTCAGGAAAGCTGGTATTTTCTTTAAAAAGCTGTCAGAACACTGCCATAGGTCCTGGTTTTGTCAAAGGTGGTTGTACCCACTGATGTTTGGGCAACAGCGGCCAGAACCGATACACAGACGTGACAGTCTTGGCCATAAAACAAGCGGTTTGGCTGAAGTGACAGTAGGGGAACTTTTAAGACTGGATGGATGAAACAGTGGTACTAGTGCTTAAATATTTTCCTGAATGTTTTAAAGTTTCCCTGGAGGGGGAGAGAAGTAGAAACAGAAGATGAGAGATGATGTTTAAGTCTCATTAGTGGTTAACTTGTAAGGTAAGATTGATTTGGCTTCTGTTACAGGCACGAACAAAAGCTGTAAACCAAGAAAATCTGAGGGACAAAAATCATTATTTGCTGCAAGCCATTACAAGGGAGAAAACAGCAGGGCTGTTTCAGGCGTGGCTGGGGACAACGAACTTTAAATTAGAATGTGGCCACATGAAGCAATGAAACACGCGCAGCAGATCCTGCCAGGAACAAGACACTCGGCTGGAAAGCGATGAAAAAGTGCTCCACTCCGAGACAGGGACAGCGGCAATTAACAGCAACACGCGGACTGAGAGCGTCTGGCCTCGTTTTGCCGCAGGTTGTCTGGTGATGTAAAGCCTTCAGGAGCACAGACGTCATCTCCCTAACCAGAACACAAATCCAGAGTAATTTCTGCACAGTCCTTGTAGCTGACTTAACTGGCACATGCTAGAATGTTTTTCCTTCTAAATCCAGGAAGCAAATAATCAGAAAATTACTAAAGTTCCCTCTGAGTTATCTTTAAAAAGCTGTAACATTAGGTTCAATTAGGAAACTCAGCTACACTAACATGGCATATTTAAAAACCTGAAGCAACAACATAAATGCAGCAACCTGGAGACTATAAATCCCATTTGTTATACCCTCACGGGGATGGGAGGGGGCAATTAGAGCAAGTGGAGGGGAAGGAGATCAGGATTTAGATAACCTAAGTTACCAGGCAACTAATTTTTAGATCAGAACCTTTCCCCAGAAACTCCTATAGGTGACAGTGTGTTGTTGCTATTACTCCTGACTGTGCAGTCACAGAGAAGCTGCCTATTTGTATCTCCTGTTTGTACCTTTGACTGGTAGCAAGAACAGCATGCGCGCCTGTTCAGATAAACCCTACGTAGAACTATTTGTTCTTCTTCCCGTCTTCTTCCCCTCTTGATCTCTGTAAGTACACAAACCCAGCCTGCACCGCTGTAAACAAGTGCTGTGCTGTTACCCAATTCAGTATTTCCTCATACCCTGTATAAGCATAAGACGACACGTGTTTCTTGGAGCCGGGAACATACTGAATGCGATAGCCGTACTTGGGTTTTTTGCTAAAGAACTTAGGAAGGAAGATGGGGGAAGGCACAGTAATTTCGTATTTTGAAGATATTAAGAGTGCGGGGGGAAAAGAAAAGCTACAAAAAATGAAAAGAAACTGAATTAATGAAGCAAGCGTGTGATTTAGAAGAAGTAGATGAATAAGGGCAAGTCACTAGAGACCAGATAAAACCAAATGCCAAAAGAATTCTATTTTCTTGAACTTTAAATTCAAAGGCTAAAGATATTTCTCTTCATCTCAGCAAGGGTCTGTGATATTCTTGTACTATAAGACACATTAGTAAAATTTTATACCATTATATTTCATTAGCAGGGTGTTAAGCATGTTAACAAGTTATATTCAAGTTTAAATACACCATTTTAATTCACCGGTAAGTTAAAAGGTCTCTGTAATTTTAATAACATTTTAACATGTAAGTGAAACCAGCTCAAAATATATTTGTATTTCATTCTCAGTGGTTCATAGCATCTCTAAAATGCACTTAGGACATTAATTATTTCAGATAACAGAGCTGAAGAGAATTCAGCGTATCTCAAAGCTCCTATCAGCTGTTCTGCAGCATTCTTTCCAAGGAGGAACCAAAATCACAGTTTTTTAGACAGTCTCCAAAACTTGCACTTAGTGTTGAAAAGAAAATTAACTGGTAGACCTGTCTGGAATGTGAGTTGTGGTTATTAAAACCAATTCAATTACTGGAACTACACACAGCTGTCAAGATAGGGTAGGGATAGAAGTTACAGGAGTCTGGCAACGACCGATGCCTTTTCCTTTATGCACCATTTCCTCTTCAGTCACTCAAGGCTACTTCTAACACAGGAGTGCCACTGAGACACTGGAAAGGGGTCTTCTCAATACAAGAGAAAAAAGCACCCCACATACCCTAGAAAAAGCCCTAAATATCCTATTGTAACATACCCCTGGCACGTTGTACCAGAGGAAAAACCCAAAGGTTCAAGACATGGCCGAGATGGAATCAGACAAGTGTAAGAAGACAGGGCAAGAAAGAGAGCCCATGGTCTCTGTACCTGCCATGATCTAACCCACTGCCACCTCCCAGCAGGCCTCAGGTGAAACACATCGCTCCAAAGCCACTAAAACATCTTGGACACCATCTCACACCTTCAAAAGCGAGAACTAAGAATGTTTGACCCTCGGACATGGAATAAAAAAAAGCATAGATGAACGAATAAGAAATTCTCAGACTTGAAACCACTGTAGGCCTCACAGCAGATTTACCCCCCCTCGACTTTCACCAAAACTTTTGGGCTTTAAATGCCATTCCAGCTATCAGATAAAAAAAGTTCTTTGGGAGCTTGTTTGTTAGCTTGGCTCAAGTAATAGAGATACATTTCTACTTGTAAGTACAATCTTCTGTTAAAAAAAGAAGGAACCTTCTTAGGCCTGAAGGCTTTCAACGTGTAACAAATTCAGCTCAACTAGCGCTCAAGTTTTCCCCAAGCAGCAGCACCATGAAGCAAAGAAGCAATCTATTTAATAGCCAATAACCAGAAACTAGCAGAACCTGACAAGGATCTCATCAGCTTCACAAAACTGCGTCTTGGCAGAACAGTAATAACCCACACAAAAACCCCCTGCACCCCAAAGATTGAACGAGCAGTGAAAAGGAGGACAACAAACACTGTTCCCATCCATGTTGGCCGTATTCCTGTCCTTTCTCTCAGGGACAGCCAGAGCTCCATAGAAATAGGAGAAGTTCTGGTCCTGGTGTCCAGGAATAGCACTTTGGTAAGAAATCCCAGCCAATATTGCTAGGCTCCTTACCAGAGCACTGCATCAGTGCCTGCAGGGGAGGAAACCCGATCATTTTTTCTTACTTACTTCTGGGCTATTAGGTTCAGAGCTGCTAATTACCAAAAAGGTACCAGCACAGTTCTATAACAGAAGTCCACAGTTTAAAGTCCTCCACTATTAAGAGGTAGGAGAGAGGATCATTTAATAACATAGCCTGGCCCTGTGAAATCAGAGCTTTCTTACAACCAAAGAACACCGCTATAAAGCAGAGCACTTCAAACCCTGGCACACACAGCTTGGACACGGAAAGCATCTGCAATTTTATCATCAAGAAACCAGACTATGCAATATTCCAGACAAAAATCCACATTAAAAGTATTTTATTAGAAAGGCGTTTCATTAAATCAAAACAGACAGCAGATAAACAGAATCAATAGGCTGTATATTTTAATTTCAGTCCTGTAAGTCAATACCTTTAGCCATCCACACCAAGTGGGGAAGCCAGGGGACACCAGCATACAAAATCAAGACCTCTCAGAACTGCACAGTGTTCACACAAGGTAGCATGTACTTAACAGCAATATTTCATACCATAGCAAAGGCTTATGATTTAAGTTAACTGATCCACACTACATTTAAAACCATCAGCTTTCCACAGCGTCTGGTTTAGAGCAGACTTTTCATTCAACTGCAGACTCACATGGCTTTTTCTTCACTGCTTTGTTCACAAAGTTTATACCAACCAAGAACAGAACAGGAGAATATTGTACAGCACTTGAAAACTAGTTTTGCTTGTGTTCTGAGCATGGCACAGAGAGGACCAGCAAGTACAGTGCAATATGTACAGCTTGAAATCCAAGTTCTGAGTTGCAAGCTCCATACCTGTGTGAAGGCGAGGGAGCCTCAAACTGCGGCACTGTACTGTCCTCACTGACCGGGGAGTACAAGCCACTCATTTCCTGCAACAGAAAACTATGTTACAGCAAAGCTGACAAAACATGAATAGAGGGCACCGCCTAATATATGGTGTATATAATTTTTTGGTTTTTTTTTTCCCCAAGCCAATAACTAACTGTATCTACATTTATTCAACTCTCGCTTGTAAGTCTTTACTACACCTGAAGAAACATTGATTTTCTTCAATTTTTCAGTTATAATTCCAGCTGGGTTTAAGAAATCCCAGTGTTTTTTGCCCCAAAAGTGATGGCTCTGGAGTTCATACTCCAAAAAAATCCATGAATTTGGTTACCATTTAATTGTTTAATGTAGCACCTCCCTTAAACACGGCAGAAGGAGCAAGTTGTAACAGCATTTTGAGATACGTGCAAACTTATCTAATAGCCTTTGCAGCTAGAAAGCAATGCTAGATATGGGTCATGGCAAGAACAGCCACAAGATGACAGGGCAAAGGTGGTATTGTGCTCCAGACCTAAAAGAGGATCTATCAGTCTTCTGCAGGGCAAGTGCACAAGAGAAACTTTGCACATAAACTTGGCTTTGTCACTGCCAGCCTAAATCACTGCTGTGTACCCAGTGTGAGACTGTGCCATTCATCTCCCGGAGAAATGGAAGCTATGCAGGATGCTGCAGCTCGTTAGTTAGGGTGGCAAAGTGTTCCAGGACAACATCACCAGTGCTTTTCAAATTCCCACTAGGTGCCCATTAGTTGTTAGGCACAAAGCAAGACATTTGTGATGAGAGAGATCCCAGGCTGTAGAGGTCAGAGCCAAGGTCACTGTCACACACTAGATACATACCCCAGCAGCACGCCACTGAAGTGCCTGATTAAAGAGTAGAAAAGCAGGTAGCTAGATACTTTCTTCAAGGGATCCCTCGGCTCTGGGAATAGCTTCTTCTAGATCTAAAAGCCTATTTTACCAGACTCGAGGGATCACGCTAAGGTATATTTATTTTCCAAGAGCTGAGAAGCATTTAGGGAAATAGGTCTGAAAAATGCTGTTATCCACCAAGTTACAATTTGCTTAGCTATCAGCTGAAGGGAAGTTCCTGCAGTTGTCAGTTGTATGTGTATTTTGAGAATTCATAAGCATGCATATAAATTGGAAGTGAAGAAAAACTAAGACTTTTGGGCAGTGGTTGGGAGCTCGTGCTGACTGTGAGACAAGCAAGAAGAGAGAAGCGCACCAGCAAAGTGATTCCCAAGAAGCTTTAAGCGAATGCTATTTTGAGGGGTGGGAGCCTAATGCATTCCTGAAACATCGGTTTCCTACTCCATGATCCAAACAATAGGATGATTAGAGGAGAGGACCAAGGAGGAACGTAAAGGACTCAGTGAGGACAGAATGATTGAGCTCACGGGGTTACAAATACTTGGAGAATAAATTCTTAGCAGAAATCAAGAGATCTCCGTTATTAAGGAATTAAGAAGTTTATATCAGGAGGTAGCAGACCACTTCTGTTCTGACATGCAGCAGGAGCAGTCTCTGCTCCTACCTAGTGTCTGCACTATGGCTCTCTTGTGCAGCCCCCAAAACCTCCCCATTTTAAGAGTGGTGTGCTGCTAAGATTTAAACAGCCTGTGCAAATATCCAGAACACTGCAACATACAGAAATTGTAAGTTATGATCAACATACTGGCTGTTGATTTCTAGCTGTTATTCTAAAATCCTTACTACCAACACAAAGAAATTGAAAGACACAGTTCTGTAAGAGCTAGGTTTCAGCAAAGCCTCCTCTTACCAACCTGCAGCTTGCACACACCAACTAAATAAACAAATTAAAGAAAGAGCATCATCTGTTCATGTTCCCATTACTGACTCAAATGCCGTAGATTTAACACGGCAGCCCCACAGCAAAGCAGACAGCTTGATGAAAATGAAAAATTGCTAGAGCCAGAACAATGTCTGGGCGCCTCACCTCTACTCGTTTAATATCTTCTTCCAGAACACTTAGCTCCTTCTGGATCTGCTCCAGTTGCTGTGGATAAGAGAATGGGAGAAGTCTAAATCAATCTGCACTGCACCACCAACAAGAGAAATTACAATCTTTTCAGAAAGGAACCTGAACTATCTTAACTGGCACGCTACACGACTCAGAAGTCACTAGGCAGGAAGTTCATATGCATACATTAACATAAGTGTGCACACAAGCCACATTCAAGACAAAGTTGTTACTGTGAAACAGTGCAAAACAAGAGCATAAGGCACTTTGATTCCAATCTCAAAGAGACCCACATCATTCAAAGTAATACTATTATGCTCCTCTAACATCTTCACATGAGTTATTTACAACTGGTTTACAAACACTGAACATAATGAGAAAGAAACACCATGAAAGACAGTGATCACTTCACCCCTCAACAAAACACAAAGTGTTATCTTAAAAGGTATTAAGAGTACTTCTCTTGCTAGCAGTTATCCTGCCATTTGCCAATGCAAACTTCCTGATAAGTTTTGTGGAGTAGCAAAAGAACACCTATCACAGCCACAGAGAGATGTCCTCCTGACACCAAGCAAGCTCCACATGGCCCCTCTTTCAAAGGGACAGTACTTATCTTAAATTAGACTATAAACTCCAGCCTATCTAAGGGCTATCCCTGGAAGGGTCAGAAGAGGACTTCCCCTCTCACCAGCCAACATCTCATTTCCTTTCTGGGCATCACACATTTTTCTGGGTTTTCAGTTACTTTTCAGTCAGTCAGCAACCTGGCTTCACTCATCTCTAGCAACTGTGGAGCCACAGATTCAACAATATTTTACCCCCAAGCAAGGGCATCATTTACTTACCAGCTCCAGTTCCCACCCTCGCTCAGCAGACACGTCCCATCCAAACACACACACAGCCCATACCCAGCCCTGCAAGACTCACACACACACACAGAAGTCTGCTCCAGTGCAAGTCCGGCTCACCAAGATGCACAAGTCTAATGAACACATTGAGAACTGGGAGTCCACCTGACTCTCCTCAACTCAGTTACAGACAACGAGCACTGTGGCATGCAACCAGAAGCTGTTACCAAGTTGGCAAGTCCACAGAAAGCTCATTAAGCACAACACATTGTCTAAAAGCCAAATTTCTGTCATTTTGAATTTACAATGGAATATCAAAATCCAAAGCTACTAGTATTGCAAGACATGCTACTCTTAGCACGGCATATTCCCAAGGACACTCGGCAAGCGACTCCCAAAGACAGCACTAGAGTGCTTAAGCTTGATCCTTTAAGTGGCAGAAAGTTTTGTTTAAGCAAAAATGCATTCACCACTTAAACCTTGACTATTGATCAGCATTCCAAATATCAGTGGGCTCTGCTTTAAATAATCCACCATTTTAATTTACCTTTTCAACATTAAAACAAAAGCTTCTGTCCCTGAAGACAGGAGAATAAAGGACTGCTGTGTCCACACCTAGTTCTGACGTGGCTGCTTCTTGGAATGAGATGACATAGTATTTATGTCCTCAGCTCTCTACTCTGAAGGTTTCCATTTATACTTAATTTGAGTCACAGACAGCACAAATTTAATGGTTTACAACAAGACTGACACAGATGATTTACAAACCACCACACCATAACAGATAATTCCATTTTCACTTGCAAAACCTACAGCAAGAATAGCAGGTGGTGCTATAGCTCCAAGATTAGTGGGAAAGTTAAGTGACACTCGCACAGCACGGGTCCTGCCTGCACTCAGCTCTAGCAGACAAATACCATCAGTCCCCCACTTGCATAAATCCCATTTAAAAATGAGTTACAAAAACACACACAAGTTCTAAAATTACAGCAAGGAAATCAGCTGTTCTGCAATGTCCTGGCTCACAGCCGAACTGGACAACCGAAGAATTGATGGTTGTTACCATCCCATAAACAGGAGACATTTTTTATAGGAATGAGAGTAGAGACCTTTTTATTGGCCAGCTTTTAATTAACTATTGCGCAGAGTCAGAGGTGTGAGAAGTCTGTATTTGTTTACTAATTTTTCCTTCTAGTTACATCAAGGCAAACAATTTGAACCTACCACAAACTTACCCAACAGCAGTAAGTCTAAAAGCTAGGCACGTGCATTTCACGCTTAGTTCAGTCTTCTCCTACCAGCAGCTCAAACGAGTCTGAACGGGGGCAGTAGTAACTTTTTCTGGTAGGTTAGCTCAAGTGTTTCATGGTTTAGCTTTCATCTATCAAAGACCTGAAATCCGTTCACATTCATTCCAATTAAACTTTGAAAAATGAGACCACTGATTTATAATTGAGGGACATTTAAAGGAAAGCTAAATGAATTATACTCCTCGCAGTATATCCAGATTTATGGGCCCTAATTTGATTTTCACTATGTTGGGCACCGAAAGCAAGCCAAGCCCTGTCCCAGTGATGGGCAGAATCATGCCTATTAAACCAGATCAAGTCAGCAAAAACATTTAGAATGATCGCTGATATGTATGCTAAGACAGAAGCACATGCTGTAAGTGCTCTTCTCTGACAGTTGCTTTTCCAGAACTGAAAGTGCCAATGCGAACAAGGAGAAGGTTTCAATCGAGCAATTAAACCTCATTATTTCAGCTCTGCTGAATGAACTGCAGTAAGTTGGTGTTTAACTTTCTGCTCCCACGATACACACAAATATGTGCATACAAGAGAAAAATTACGACCTGAAAGTAGCCTATGTTTCTTACAATATGTGGAAAAGGGATTTCAAACATTGAGGTCAAGAAGCTACACAGTGGGAAATGCAGGCTCTCATATCGTTCCTTTTAGGTGACCTTTCAGATCCAAAACCCTCTGGTTTGAAGCTATCTTAGACACACAAACAAAGACTTCTAAAGATGACTCCCAGCCCTGGACTATGTGAATAATGGGAAACCCCCCAGCTGGAGTTGCTCAGAGGCACAGACACCACCCTACTACAGGATTTCAATGCAAGACTCTTGGATGAAAGTACTAATTTGAAATGACACAATGCTAAACACCAGGTGATGGTCAGCTGGATTTCAGCTGGCTGTCTACCAACAAGCACAGCTGGGCACAGCACTGAGGTTTCATCCTTGGGCTTTCTGTTTTTCCTGGACTGAGGGCCCCTCAGGAGGCAGCAACTTCATCCTGCGTGTTTGCACAGCACAGACAACGAGCAGCCCTGACTGAGTCTCCTGGTGCCAGTTCTAAATGCTTACAAACCCCTAAAAGCTCAAAGCCTCCCAGTGTCACAGGGATTGCCGTGAAAGAGAAGGTCTAGAAAAATGCATGAGGGAAGGAATCATACACCCCCAACCAACTGTCTTTCCAATTCTAGGAAAAGCACGAGCAAAGAACAGCAGAAGTTATTTCCTACAGAAATACTGTGAAATCACCGACACGATTCCACCAGCAGAGCATCCAGACTCACATTTTTGAAAGCTCTCAAGTCACATTATGTTCAATCACACACCTTCAAGGCTCCAATCCCAAACCCTCATGAATTCATCACAATACACACCCACAGATCAAGACAAACAGACGAGACCATCAGCAGAGGGAGCAGCTTTTTCCCCGCTAGACACACAGTCATTGCACCACCCAGGACAAGGTAAGAAGCATCAACTGGCCAGCTACGGAGGATAAATCAGTCTCTGTAGATAATCCCTTCACTCTACCCCACAACTTCATCCATCCAAAATGATCCCTTCCTACTTCCTGTTCTTCCATCAGCCAGTGCTCTAACGAACAGCTGAACCTCTCCTAAAGGCACCCAGTGAAATGCATTTCCTCCTGGAGAACTCAATGACAGCTCTACAGAGAACAAAATCAATTTTTCTCTCTGGAAACCAGTTTGAAGTCTTGTCTGCCTCTGGGTTTTCCTTCCATTATTGCTTTGGATGCAGAGCCTGCTTTAACATAGAAGGCAACTATGGCAAGGAAGCAATCTTAAGAGTTTAGATAGATTTTAGCCTCTTAAATTAATTACAAATCTCGGTTATTTTGGCATAACGCTTCACTGTTACAGAGTGAAAAAAGGTGCAAGGTTTCTTTCTGTATGAAGACAAGAACACCTGAGCCTCCACAAGTTACTGTCGTTGGTGAAACGTGGCATCCATGCCTTTTAGACACACAAGCAGTCCATCTATAACACAATTTATCTGCAGAGATTATTTCTCTGGTCAATACCTCCTCCAAATGGTAAAGGTTTACTCTTAACAGGGGAAGAGCTGACTAACAGAAAGGTCTGAGAACATCATCCTGGTTGAGCTGTTTAACGCACAATTCCTGAGCCACCCTTAGAAGGAGGAGATACCTGGCTGATCAAAAAATACGGTTTTTATCTTAAAATACCATGCCCCCCCTGATTTAAATCCTCCAGTTTGGGTTGCAGGAACAGTGCTTTGAAGGCTTACTGACAGGGTCAGATAGAAAAGCGTCACACGAGAAAGATATCTGCGACAGGAAACAAAGCTGTCTAAACATTTAGATTAACTGCCTTAGACTTTAATACATCACTGTACGAGCTACTTAGTTCTTAGTACTAGACTGCCCCCTTTTTCTTCAGAGAGGCCTCTCCACTGCAGTAAGGAGAGTCAGCTATCATATCCCGATGTTTATATGATAATCTCCAGCTTGCTGCTCACACAGTAGCTGTATCTTTTGGCTTATTAACACTGCAGTCAGAGATCATGTCTCTCACTGAGTAGCTTAGAAATGCAAATAGATTTAAAATACCAGTTATTTAAGTGCAGTGGATGGGAAAGAGATTACTATAGCTATAAATTCACCTCAGGAGTCCTGGAATGTAATCAAGACTATACGACAACATAAGAGCATGACTGATTTCTAGTTCTCTCACCTCCTCTTGCTTACTCATTAGTTCATCCATGTGTGTATGCGCAGAACAATAAGACTTGACAGGTGAAGTGATTAACACAAGGTAATGACATCCCTGGAGAATTCATGCTTATAATTCCCTGCAATTATCCCACAATAACTAATAACTCCTCTTATTTTTAGTATTTAACATGCTCATAATATGGAGTAAGTGAAGACAGCTGGATAGATACAGGCATCTGAGGCTGAAAAAAATGATGACTCTGAAATGCTGAGCAGGCAATCAGTGCCTCCCTCACACCCCACACCTTTTAGATTTTAATAATTTATATTTATACATGAGACATTTCAGGATTACTTCTCTGTCCGAGGATGTCTACCAGCTGAAAGCAGCCTCCTTGCATTAGCAGACATGAAAGCAGTCTTGTTCATGAGATATGACAGTCTTAATATGACATTATTAGGAAAAAAAAAGCCCCAGAAACATAAAAATGAAGTGGCAGCTGCCAAGAGAAGCATGAATGCATCTAGGGAATATCACCTGTATGCTGCAGAACTTGATCTGTGGTGCCACTTGTTAAGCTCTGTATCCTCCTTCAGTAAGCAATGCTACTGCAGAGAGAGCACATTCCATAGGCCAGCTGAGCTAACAATGTTTTAGCACAAGTTATACGTATTGTATATATGGTGATGTCTAACTTCACCTGGTAACATTCAGATCCTGACAGGACAAGGCAGCTCTAAAGCCATGAACATAAAACGGTGGAGAACTGCTTGTATTAACTGACATCACCTCTCCCACTACGTGTTCAAGATGAAAGAACACACGATCATTTACAAGTAAACAAAGATAAATATGCAAGAGTATTTCTGCAACACAGTTAAGCTAACAGCATTAAGAGTCTGACATGAAAATATGAATTTTTTAAAAGTCACACGTTGTTGCACTTAGCTTCCCTTGAAAACAACAATTAAAAAAAACAAAGTCAAGTGTTTCATTATTACACTTGACCTTCCAGACTCCTTGGATCTTTGATTTCAACACAAGAGACTGCTGGATCAGAAAAACGGTGTGCATTCAGTTAACTGCGCACACACATGGAAAGGCACACAGCCACGCCAGGTTTGCCTTAGAGACAGCCAACTATTGTGGATGATCAATACATTCCTCCCCTCCAAAACTGCTATTTTGTTGAAGAAGTATTTAAGCTTTAGCCATCTGTTTCAATTTTTTTTTTCAAAGTAAGAATTATTTTCTATTACTATTGCCAAGGATTTGAGTTTCTGCCACATTGCCATAGGTCAAAAAGAACACAAAATATATAGAACTTAAGAAAAAGGCCTTGCAAATACCTTTGTGCAAAAAAAACCACGCAGTAAATTTCAGCTTGAGAGATCAAAGTTTTGGAAAGTTATGAACACATCAAAACAGGATTTCTAATGGAAACTTCTGCAGGTGCTGAACCTCACATTTATCTTCTAGAGAAATTATGAAAGTGCGAGAGAGAGGCATTTGTTAAAACACTTGACTACAGCAATATTCTGAAATCTTAAGTACAAGTCTACAAAGATACTGTTTTCTTCTAGACATAAATTCCCTTCAGAAAGCTTAGAAGTCACCATTTCACAAAGGAAGGAAAACCTTCACTCAGGCTGTAGGGGTTAAGCAAGGAGGGTTCCAGGTGGTTAACTGCACGCTCTGAACGTGTTATGAAACACCAGACAGGCACACTAACGCTAAGGCACTATCTGCATAAACCAGCAGAGTACCTAGTCACTATGTAAAAACTTGCAATATGTAATAAAACCGGTTAATAAAATTGGGCAATAAATAATATTCCAAGAGGCATATTAGGAAACAAAGTTACCAGGCAATATTACATGCCTTTAAATGAGCCAAAAAATTGAAACGAGCACTCTCAGTCATAAAGAAAAGTTACAGCTACGGCTTACTGAGTGAAATTGCAATTACTCTGCAGTCATCTTTTCTTGAACTAGGTTTGAATTGGGAAAGAAAAAAAGAGGTAGTGTTCTGCCCCACAATGGAGCCTGCTCATACAAGTCCTAGCTACAGGCAATACACTGCACAAGTGCTCCAGCATCCGCACGTGTTCCTGCCTTATTTCTTAAATAGTCACCTGTCAGAGCATCAAAGGAAACTACAGTAAACTTTGAAGCTCTGATAACCTTCCTCTGCTTTACTGCATCCTTAATATGGCCACTTAACCCCCCCTGCTCAGCTTCCAAACCAGCAGCTCAGCCTTTTTGCAGTCCGGATACATCCTCACCACTGGTGTAACCCACACTCTTTTTTTTTTAGCTTCTGCTGTAATATCCACACTGAAAACTTCCAGAAAAGAGTACTTGTCACAGACCCCACCAGCCACAGGGAGGACTTTGGGACGTACTGGAAAGGAAGCATCAACTGGCTTAATTTACTCTATGTGCATAGCTCGATTGCTGAAGACAGATTTTGGTATCTTTCTAAAAGTATCCTACTTACTGGTCTGTATTTTCCACACTCCTACCCACTGGTCCTGCTGAAGACAGATTTTGGTATCTTTCTAAAACTATCCTACTTACTGGTCTGTATTTTCCACGCTCCCACCCACTGGTTGATCTTTGTTATCAAGTGAAAAGAAAGATGGTTACACCAAGTCTGACAAGTCCTCATTTCCCCCAAAATAAATGGCAAGGCCAGATGCTAACCACTATGGCAAGGACAGAACTGGCAGGCCTGCACATACGTCTTTTGAGATGTGACAGTCTGCATTTCACACTGGAACATAAAGGAAGGTAAGAAATTGCTGATGACACCAAGCTGGGAGGAGTG
>NW_010178027.1:42254-47083 GCF_000695765.1 Mesitornis unicolor | reverse complement strand
GGGCCTGGGGGAGATGAGGGCCTGGGGGAGAATCAGCTGCCTGTGCCCCACTGCTGCCCTCATCCCTGCTGACCTCTGCCAATGATGGGGATGGGGCTTGGTTACTTGAAATACAGATTTTTATGATAGCATATATCAGTATTGGTACTCTGGTGTGCAAAATGCTGGGTGCACACAGAAATGAATCCTGCCCTGCTTGGTTTATGGTCTAAAAATGGGGATGGGGAGAAGAAACACAAAGGTGTCCAAGGCAGCGTCTTGGTTCATGTTTGATATGATGTGGTGATGTAAATTCTGTCATTTGAGCATGAACATAGAGAAGGACAAGTCCTTGTACACCTTTCCTGGGCTAGGCATGACCCATGAAGTCTAATCAAGGGCAGAGCATTGCTCTGAGTCATGATTTTTCCTGGAGGCTCTAGCATTTTGGGTTACTCACCCTGCAAGAATGAATGCACTGAGGATATAATTATAGTAGTTAGACATCATTTATTCTCGCTCCTTAAAAGACTCTTGTCAGGAGACTGATAGGTTTGGGTTGTTATTTTTGTCTTCGTGGCCATATATATCATGCAAGATGCTGAAATTTTACTATCTCATTTATGCTTCCTCTTACAGTGTTGTAGATCTCTGCCCAGTATTTAGGTTAGGTAGTAATTCTACCCCATTTGCCATAGATTAACGAGGCTGTAAAATAATCATAAAGCTGGAGCAGCCCTTGATTTTCATGCTTCTCACGTATTTTTATCTACCACAAAATACTTCATCCAAAAGTAATTACCTGAGTTATTCAGGCTTCCTTTAATACTCCTTCCTGACTCAAAACACAGGAGGTGCTGTACCATTTTTGGCTGGGACACCAGCAGGGCAATGCTGGCATCCATCGTGGATGGGTACCTAAGAAGGACTGAGCAGGTTTGGCACTTGCTGGGGATGCAGAGCCAGGGAAGAAACCTTCTTCCTGCAGCCGGGGCTGTGAGGGGCACAGGACAAACTGGTGGGGCTGGATGCATTGCCCTGCCAGCCCCTCGGTCCTCCAGGCTTTGAACCTGCTGGTAAAACCCCAAACACTTCACAGCTCCAGTAAGGCAATGGACAGGACGAGTGGCACCCACTACTTCAAAGTAAACCAGAGAAGCATGTGATGTTGCACCAAGCTGCTGGGAAGCTGTGGCAGCAGCTCTCAGTAGGAGGTGGAGGGGACTGTGCTGACCCACCTGAATATTTGGGTGCGTGAGGTGGAAATGTTGTCAGAATGGTGTGTTGGTGCACATTTTGCCTCCAAAGCTAGGATGCTATAAGTATTTTTGTGCTCTGTTACTCCCCTGCCAGTCTGGGGGAGGTAGAGGTACGAGACAGCTGAGAGGCATAGATGACAGATGTGATTTTGTCTCTTCCTGTCATGTATTTCTGACATGACAGCTGTCTGCCCCTTTGCTCCTCACAATCTCAACCTCTCTTCTGCAGTTTCCTTGTCTCTATTCAGTATTGGGGGCCACCTTCATGGGCTTGTTATTTGGACAGTACCACAGAGTCCACATGTGAGTGAGAGCGACCTGCTATGGGGGTGGATATTAGGAAGGCAACGTCAGCAGCTCCTGCCACCATTCCCAAAGGCAGCCATGGCCTCTCCTCAGCCCCGTCACTTCCCCCAGGTCCTCCCTGTAGACACAGAGGTCGGGGGGTGCCTCCCTCTGCCTGGCAACAGCAGAGGGCACATCCCAAATAATTTCCTCCAGCAGCGCTGCCACCGCCCCGGTCCCAGCCCAGCACTGAGTGAAGCTCTCTGTGGGGAGGAAGGCAGTGGTGGTGCTGCTTTCTTGGCAGCTCTGAGGATGCCCTGGGTTTCCACCCTGTGCTTGTTTGCTCTCTCGTTTCCTCCAGATGTGACCTGGGAGTAGCACTGAGCACAGGATGACTTCCCATGCCTCTTCCCTCCCGATGAAGCCTTTCCCAAGAAGGAAGCTCTTCCCTCACAGCAGAGAAGACAAGGATGGCTCTCCAGGCTCCTGTCCCATCCAGCATTAACCCCATAGACATCCTGACCTGCTGTACTGTGTCCCTGGGACAGGTCTGTGTCAGGAGAGCTGATGACTGGGGAGGTGGCAGCCTTCCTGCAGGGACCTGTGCTGCTCAGCTTGCATCACCTGTATCACTGAGAAAGGGCATAAAGGTGCAGTTTGCCTGAGAGCATTTGCAGACTCCATGTGTGTGATAGAAACAAATCCTTTTTAAGCTGGAGCTCACATTTTCTCATGGTTTTTCTCATACTTTTTGCCCTAGAATTCTGGAGTGGTGTTTCCCCTTATGTTTCTTTTCTGTGTAGACTGACTTTATGAGACTGTAGACTTCTACTGACCTAGAAATGTGTGTATGAAAATTTAAATACAATTTGTATATAGATATATGTTAAATAGTGACATGTGTTAGAAGTCGTGCTCACTGCTACCGAGTTGCACGTAAACTTCTTGAACCACATCCCCACCTATTCTATGTGTACAGACACCTGAGGCTGCACTGAAGTTAATGGAGCTGTGCTATATTTTACCCCTGATGGGGGCCATAAGGTACTGGAGGAGCTAGGCTGGTGTTACGAAAACTGGGTGATGTTTTCTGATGGCGATAGCGTGGTAGTGAAAGATGACAAACCCTGACTTGTGAAACTGGAGTATACGTTCCTTGTTCTGCACCTGACCTGATTGTGTAGCTCTAGGTACAGTGGGTTTGAAAGTTTACAGTTCGAGGAATCAGACTGCGAGCTGTTTCATCATTCATAAAGTTAAAAGGCGGTGGCACTTCATTTCTGATGTGAAGTGCTAATTAGTTTACTGGGGGATACAGACTGCAGGAAATTCATGTTTCTGGCACAGCAGCTTTTCATCTCCGAAAATGTGTTTATCTGTCACAGCATTATGTTTGTGTCATTAGTGTAGAGCAACAAGCAATATATGTACAGCCCAACTGCTCTGCAAGGGGGGAAAAAAAGGCAGTACCTCATTTAGAAGTATGTAACGCTGCTATTAAATGAACTTGTCAGAGGTTGTCCCTCATCCACAGAGGAGGGCACCAGGCACTGCAGCTCTGGATCGTTTTGGCTGTGGTTGTGGCTTTCAGCTCCATCCATCTCTTGACTTTAAGTGCAGTTCAGTGGGCAAAAGCTGGGAGTTGAAATTCCTGGTATAGCACCTGGGGAAGGGTCCAGATATGTCCATCAGATGCTGTTATGAGCCTGAGAGGAGGGGGTGGCATGGTCCTTTCTTGCAGATTTAACTTGCTTTTGAAATTAAGATTTGATAACGTGAATGGTTGTAGACAGATCTTTGTGGAAATGTAGACTTACTTCTGAGAAGTCCCCAAAATTCATGCTGATATAAAGGATTAAAGTAGGCTACTTAGGAACATCTTGTGATATTTTTTTCTTAATCAATACTCAAAGAACAAAACTGGCTCACAAACACCTTTTAGCAGAAGCTAAATCTTGCTTCAAAAGCTCTTCATCAGGGCAGGTTGTATTACCGACTTATCCTGTGCACTGGTGCTGCTTTTTAAGCATCTTACATACCGAGAGGTTATAACATCAAAGAGAGGGCGCCTGATGACTGTAGTTCACTTTATCTTTATTAAGTTGGTAATTAAGGGCCAGAGTGTGGCAAAAACGACTTTTGAGAAGTCACTTCATCTTTATTTGGGGTTAATTGCATTAATGCTCACAGCTTGACAGGCTTGTTTCATGACAGGAATTTTAAAAGTCAGGGAGATGTGCAGCTTCAGTGTTGTCTGAGAAAGTCCTAATTATCAAGTAATGCTGTTCAAGCTCATGAAAACTCCTATAAATCAGCACCTTTGGGCATTTTTAAGATGTATTTTTTAAAAGCAGTAGAATCGTGCACTGCTGGGTTGTAACTGGAGCAAAATGGGGAAAGTTTGAAAAGCAAACGTGTGGATTTGTGCAAAAAAGAAGCACATCTGGGTGTAGCAGGAGGAGTTGGGACTGCAACTGGTTTCTGGTGGGAATTCAGTAGGTAATGTGGTACCACAGCCCTTAGGACCTCAGTGATGCTTATCATTGCCCTGAGACCACCCCAAGGTACCGGGGCTTGAGGATTTGAACTGCTGGAGTTGAGATAACAGCAAATTTCAACATAGCAATCTGTGCCATGGAACAGAATGGCTTCTCGCAGCCTTGAGGGCTGTCTTGGTGGGGTTTTTTTGGTATTTGCTGAACTTTACTGCTTGCTCTACAAAATATTATGAATATTGGTTGCAAATGTGTGTGTAGTCAATTTATGAGGACTAATTATGGATTCAAGTGTGTTTTAAAGCACCACTTAGGACATCTGCTAGCCCATATAGTCGGGCATTTTGTGCATCTGCACAATAATTCACCTTCTACTGTGGAAGGTTCAGAGACCAACGTTTATCAAAGCTTTGGTTTCATTACCTGCCACTAGGGACTCTGTGTCTATGTCCTTTCCTATATGTTTAATCAAAAGTCGTATCTGGGGGCAATGCTGCTTTGTAGATCCAAGGGCAGATTGATGCTCTTGCCCTGTGATCTCGCAGGTAGATGAATTCTCTATTCATATAAACTTTATATGGGCTATTCTGAAAAGAAAAGCAGCAATTCAGCGAAGCCTTGCTCCATTCACTTTGGCACAGGAGAGAACATGCAAGGAAGCCTGAGAATCCACTTGGGATCGTATTTTCCTATTATGTTGGTAGCAAACCTTTGTTCTCTTTTAATACTCATTATTCTGGAGCTACAATCAATAATGTAAGGAAAAGCATGTATCTCCCACATATCAAGTTTTCTGTCTTCTTTTTAAGTG